>NC_057795.1:473789291-473791962 GCF_018294505.1 Triticum aestivum | reverse complement strand
GACAATCCCGTGAATACACTACCAAACGGGATCAAGACACCTCTTGCTCCCCATCAGACATAAAAGCCATGCCAAAACAAGGATGTAGTGAGGAGACCATTATTCCACACACCACTGCCTTCACCATTGAAAGGACACCCGCCAACGACATGTAAAACTAACATGAGAAGGCCAAAAACCTATGTTATGTCAATAGGTGGTTTTCTTCATCTCCTAACGGCCGCCAGAGATAAGGGGAACCGATATAGATGGAGAAGATGCCAGGGCAACTAATCAACTCTAGCGGATTCCCCAAATTGGCGGAGTGCACTAAAAAATTGGAGGCTAACAATCCTACGTGCAAAGCTAGATTCCCCAAATAGCAACCTTCATAATTTTTCCTCTCTCATTTTTCCACGTGTACTCAAAATTCTACTTTGGCTTGGCATAGGTTTTAACTAGATTTTGCCTCGATGAACATCAAACTATTGAACAAAAATTATCGCTTATTGACATTGTACACACACATTTTCAGACTGCGGAAATGACAAGTGACATTTTCATACACAACTACACTAGATACTTAGATAGGCATGTCGAATAAACAACATGCTAACTATGACCGCTAGTCGGAGTCGGAGTCCACCTCCTCGCTTGGGGCCCTCCAATGCGCGCACTCGGCGTCGGGGTGGCCTACAACTGGGGCCAACTTGACCGGGACTATGACTCCGACTATTTGGGCCAAGTGTAGGCTGCCCGACCCTTTTGCTACGTAGCTTCCCTGCCGTGCTCTACCGACCATGTTATTGGGCGCCAGATCTATGTATCGCCTACTCGAGGCAGAGCTCCGGGTTGCCTTTGCCAAGGGGGCTACTAGGTCGGCCCAGTACTGTAGTTGTGGATTTTTTTTCTTTATTTGGTTTGTTTGGAGAGCGGCGTTTTGGCTTCTAGGAACAAAAATCCCACGTGTATATCCGGACATTTTATGTGTGTTCACAAGGTTTCGGTGAAAAACGACGTTTTTTGTGGCTTGTGTAAAAAAATAAAGAAATGCCTCGTGAATAGTTAGAATGAAGCATCAGAAATTGTCTTTTTTACACAAACCACAAAAAACGTCGTTTTTCACTGAAACCTTGCGCACGCACATAAAATGTCTGGATATACACGCGGGATTTTTGTTCCGAATTTTTCAAGTTTTCGAAATGCGTGTTTCGACAATGGGTGCATATGCACCTAAGAGCCAAAGGCAATTACCGGTTTGTTATCGATTTTTCAAGTTTGAAGTGATTTTCTCTGGTTTTCACATTCTCTTATTTTTTTCTTATTCTTTTCTTCGGGTTATTTGCTTCTTTCTTTCGTTCTCACCGGTTTTCTTCTTTCTTTTCCTTTTCCTTTTCTTTTTATTTTATTTTTCTTTTTTAACACATGTCTGCATTTTTTTGCACACACTATACATTTTTCGTGTACACTAGGAACATTTTTTATAGATCTTTAACATTTTTCAAATATAGATTTTTTTAGAACTTCAAATATAGATTTTGATGTTCATTTTTCATACATATTGTACATTTTTTGTGGGAAAGCATCTGGTGCACCGGTGCTTGTGGTGCTACCGGTGCACCGAACGTCCATAGCGCATTTAAAAATATTCAAAAAATAGCTTATTGCACAACATCGGTCTTATTTGTTGCAAAATTTCAACTCAAAATGTCGGGGGTTGGGTATGACATATGCCAAATGATGGCTTATCATGGTGGAAGCGAGTAGAACGTCGCCGGTGCCTGGAAGCGGGATGAGGCGAAGACATGCACGCCGGCGGAACTTACCCAGCTTCAGGGCTCTCCTAGGAGATAACACCCCTGCTGCTGCTCTGCGGGGTCTCCGCGTGATCACTAAGGCAAAGTGGCTACAATGGTGCTCCTGGAGCTGTTTCGGGAGGCAGGAGAGGGAAAGGCTAGCTCTCTCCTCCCTGTGCTATATGGTCTATCTCTATCTAGGTCCGAACCCTTTGCATGGGTGCCTCGGGGGGTTTATATAGGCCTACCCCCGGGGGTAAAATAGTAATCCGGCTGGGCGCGGGTCCCAGCCGTCTGTCTCTCAGGTCGCCGTCTACCTTGCCGGCTTCTAGGTGTTGGAAATATGCCCTAGAGGCAATAATAAAAGTATTATTATTATATTTCCTTGTTCATGATAATTGTCTTTTTATTCATGCTATAACTGTATTATCCAAAAATCGTAATACACGTGTGAATACATAGACCACAATATGTCCCTAGTGAGCCTCTAGTTGACTAGCTCGTTGTGATCAACAGATAGTCATGGTTTCCTGGCTATGGACATTGGATGTCGTTGATAACGGGATCACATCATTAGGAGAATGATGTGATGGACAAGACCCAATCCTAAGACTAGCACAAAGATCGTGTAGTTCGTTTGCTAGAGCTTTGCCAATGTCAAGTATCTCTTCCTTTGACCATGAGATCGTATAACTCCTGGATACCGTAGGAGTGCTTTGGGTGTATCAAACGTCACAACGTAACTGGGTGACTATAAAGGTGCACTACAGGTATCTCCGAAAGTATCTATTGTTTTATGCGGATCGAGACTGGGATTTGTCACTCCGTGTAAACGGAGAGGTATCTCTGGGCCCACTCGGTAGGACATCATCATATGCGCAATGTGACCAAGGAGT
>NC_057795.1:473706662-473788840 GCF_018294505.1 Triticum aestivum | reverse complement strand
GGATCCCTATATATAGTGGGGTAGGAGGGCCTCCCAAATAAACCTTATGCCTTTGGTGCAGCCCCTCCCTCTCTCCCAAGTTCTTCTCCTCTCCCGTGGTGCTTGGCGAAGCCCTGCGGGATTGCCACGCTCCTCCACCACCACCACGCCGTTGTGCTACTGCTGGATGGAGTCTTCCTCAACCTCTCCCTCTCTCCTTGCTGGATCAAGGCGTGGGAGACGTCACCGGGCTGTACGTGTGTTGAACGCGGAGGTGCCGTCCGTTCGGCACTTGATCATCGGTGATTTGAATCACGACGAGTACGACTCCATCAACCCCGTTCACTTGAACGCTTCCGCTTAGCGATCTACAAGGGTATGTAGATGCACTCTCCTTTCTACTCGTTGCTGGTCTCTCCATAGATAGATCTTGGTGTTACGTAGGAATTTTTTTGAATTTCTGCTACGTTCCCCAACAGTGGCATCATGAGCTAGGTCTATTGCGTATATTCTTTGCACGAGTAGAACACAAAGTAGTTGTGGGCGTTGATGTTGTTCAATATGCTTACCGTTACTAGTCCAATCTTGTTCCAACGGTATTGTGGGATGAAGCGGCCCGGACCGACCTTACACGTACTCTTATGTGAGACAGGTTCCACCGATTGACATGCACTTGGTGCATAAGGTGGCTAGCGGGTGCCAGTCTCTCCCACTTTAGTCGGAACGGATTCGATGAAAAGGGTCCTTATGAAGGGTAAATAGCAATTGGCATATCACGTTGTGGTCTTGCGTAGGTAAGAAACGTTCTTGCTAGAAACCCATAGCAGCCACGTAAAACATGCAACAACAATTAGAGGACGTCTAACTTGTTTTTGCAGGGTATGCTATGTGATGTGATATGGCCAAAAGGATGTGATGAATGATATATGTGATGTATGAGATTGATCATGTTCTTGTAATAGGATTCACGACTTGCATGTCGATGAGTATGACAACCGGCAGGAGCCATAGGAGTTGTCTTTATTTTTTGTATGACCTGCGTGTCATTGAAGAACGCCATGTAACTTACTTTACTTTATTGCTAAACGCGTTAGTCATAGAAGTATAAGTAGTCGTTGGCGTGACAACTTCATGAAGACACGATGATGGAGATCATGATGATGGAGATCATGGTGTCATGCCGGTGACGATGATGATCATGGAGCCCCGAAGATGAAGATCAAAAGGAGCAAAATGATATTGGCCATATCATGTCACTATTTGATTGCATGTGATGTTTATCATGTTTATGCATCTTGTTTACTTAGGACGACGGTAGTAAATAAGATGATCCCTTACAAAATTTCAAGAAGTGTTCTCCCCTAACTGTGCACCGTTGCTACAGTTCGTCGCTTCTAAGCACCACGTGATGATCGGGTGTGATGGATTCTTACGTTCACATACAACGGGTGTAAGACAGTTTTACACAGCGAAAACACTTAGGGTTAACTTGACGAGCCTAGCATGTGCAGACATGGCCTCGGAACACGGAGACCGAAAGGTCGAGCATGAGTCGTATAGCAGATACGATCAACATGAAGATGTTCACCGATGATGACTAGTCCGTCTCACGTGATGATCGGACACGGCCTAGTTGACTCGGATCATGTAATCACTTAGATGACTAGAGGGATGTCTATCTGAGTGGGAGTTCATAAGATGAACTTAATTATCCTGAACATAGTCAAAAGGTTCTTGCAAATTATGTCGTAGTTCACGCTATAGTTCTACTGTTTTAGTTATGTTCCTAGAGAAAATATAGTTGAAAGTTGACAGTAGCGATTATGCGATCAGTAGAAAGCTTATGTCCTTAATGCACCGCTTAGTGTGCTGAAGCCCAAACGTCGTTTGTGGATGTTGCGAACATCGGACATACACGTTTTGATAACTACGTGATAGTTCAGTTAAATGGTTTAAGTAGAGGCACCAAAGACATTTTTCGAAACATCGCGGAACATATGAGATGTTTCGAGGGCTGAAATTGGGATTTCAGGCTCGTGCCCACGTCAAGAGGTATGAGACCTCCGACGATTTTCTTAGCCTGCAAACTAAGGGAGAAAAGCTCAATCATTGAGCTTGTGCTCAGATTGTCTGAGTGCAACAATCACTTGAATCAAGTGGGAGTTAATCTTCCAGATGAGATAGTGATGTTTCCCCAAAGTCATTGCCACCAAGCTGCTAGAGCTTCGTGATGAACTATAACATATCAAGGATAGAGATGATGATCCTTGAGGTATTCACGATGTTTGACACCGCGAAAGTAGAAATCAAGAAGGAGCATCAATTGTTGATGGTTGATGAAACCACTAGTTTCAAGAAGGGCAAGGGAAAGAAGGGATACTTCATGAAACGGCAAATCATATGCTGCACCAATGAAGAAACCCGAGGTTGAACCCAAACCCGAGACTAAGTGCTTCTGTAAATAAGGGGAACAGTCACTAGAGCAAGATTACCCTAGATGATTGGTAGATGAGAAGGCTGGCAAGGTCAATAGAAGTATATTGGATATACATTATGTTAATGTGTACTTTACTAGTACTCCTAGTAGCACCAGGGTATTAGATACCGGTTCGGTTGCTAAGTGTTAGTAACTCGAAATAAAAGCTACGGAATAAAACGGAGACTAGCTAAAGGTGAGCTGAAGATACGTGTTGGAAGTGTTTCCAAGTTTGATATAATCAAACATTGCACGCTCCCTCTACCATCAAGATTAGTATTAAACCTGAATGGTTTATTGAATCTCGATCGTAGTGATACACATTTTCATGCCAAAAGATATAAGATAGTAATGATAGTACCACTTACTTGTGGCACTGCCATGTAAGTCATAATGGTGTAAAACGCATGAAGAAACTCCATGCAGATGGATCATTTGGACTCACTTGATTTTGAATCACTTGAGATATGCAAATCATACCACTTAGGCAAGATGACTGAAAAGCCTCGGTTTCAGTAAAATGGAACAAGATAGCAACTTGTTGGAAGCAACACATTTTGATGTGTGCAGTCCAATGAGTGCTGAGGCATGCAGTGAATATCGTTATGTTCTTACTTCACAGATGATTCGAGTAGATGTTGAGACTATTTACTTGATGAAACACAAGTCTGAATTATTGAATGGTTCAAGTAATTTCAGAGTGAAGTAGAAGATCATTGTGACAAGAGGATATGATGTCTATGATATGATCATAGAGATGAATATCTGAGTTACGAGTTTTGGCACACAATTAAGACATTGTGGAAATTGTTTCATAATTAATACCGCCTGGAACACCATAGTGTGATGGTGTGTCCGAACATCATAGTTGCACCGTATTGGATATGGTGCATACCATGATGTCTCTTATCGAATTACCACTATCGTTCATGGGTTAGGCATTAGAGACAACCACATTCACTTTAAATAGGGCACCACGTAATTCCGTTGAGACGACACCGTTTGGAGAAACCTAAGTTGTCGTTTCTTAAAGGTTTGGGGCTGCGACGCTTATGTGAAAAAGTTTCAGGATTGATAAGCTCGAACCCAAAGCGGATAAAATGCATCTTCATAGGACACCCAAAACAGTTGGGTATGCCTCCTGTCTCAGATCCGAAAGCAATAAAGGATTGTTTCTAGAATCGGGTCCTTTCTCGAGGAAAAGTTTCTCTCGAAAGAATTGAGTGGGAGGATGGTGGAGACTTGATGAGGTTATTGAACCATCTCTTCAACTAGTGTGTGGTAGGGCACAGGAAGTTGTTCCTGTGGCACCTACATGAATTGAAGTGGAAGCTTATGATAGTGATCATGAAGCTTCGGATCAAGTCACTACCGAACCTCGTAGGACGACAAGGACACGTACTACTTCGGAGTGGTACGGTGATCCTGTCTTGAAGGTCATGTTGCTAGACAACAATGAACCTACGAGCTATGGAGAAGCGATGGTGGGCCCAAATTCCGACAAATGGTTAGGAGCCATGAAATCCGAGATAGGATCCATGTATTAGAACAAAGCATGGACTTTGGTGGACTTGCCCGATGATCGGCAAGCCATTGAGATAAATGGATTTTAAGAAGAAGATGGACGTGGACGGTAATGTCACCGTCTGTGAAGCTCGACTTGTGGTGAAGAGTTTTTCACAAGTTCAAGGAGTTGACTACAATGAGATTTTCTCATTCGTAGCGATGCTTAAAGTCCGTCGGAATCATGTTAGCATTAGCTGCATTTATGAAATCTGGCAGATGGATGTCAAGACAAGTTTCCTTACCAGTTTTCGTAAGGAAAGGTTGTATGCAATACAATCAGAAAAGTTTTGTCGATCCTAAGGATGCTAAAAGGTATGCTAGCTCCAGCGATCCTTCTAAGGACTGGAGTAAGCATCTCGGAGTTGGAATGTGCGCTTTGATGAGATGATCAAAGATTTTGGTGTATACAAAGTTTATGAGAAACTTGTATTTCCAAAGAAGTGAGTGGGAGCACTATAGAATTTCTGATGAGTATATGTTGTTGACATATTGTTGAGCAGAAATGACATAGAATTTCTAGAAAGCATATAGGGTTATTTGGAAAGTGTTTTCAATGGAAAACCTGGATTAAGCTACTTGAACATTGAGCATCAAGATCTATAAGGATAGATCAAAATGCTTAATAGTACTTTCAAATGAGCACATAACTTAACATGATCTTGAAGGTGTTCAAGATGGACCAGTCAAAGAAGGAGTTCTTGCCTGAGTTGTAAGGTACGAAGTTAAGACTTAAAGCTCGACCACGGCAGAATAGAGAGAAAGGACGAAGGTCGTCCCCTATGCTTAAGACGTAGGCTCTTCAGTATGCTATGCTGTGTACCGCACCGAAAGTGTGCCATGCCATGAGTCAGTCAAGGGGTACAAGAGTGATCCATGAATGGATCATAGGACAGCGGTCAAAGTTATCCATAGTAACTAGTGGACTAAGGGATTTTCTCGATTATGGAGGTGGTAAAAGAGTTCGTCGTAAAGGTTACGACGATGCAAGCTTGACACCTATCCGGATAGCTCTGGGTAGAGAGACCGGATACATATAATGGAGCAGTAATTTAGGATAGCTCCAAGTAGAACAGTTGTTTGGAATAGCTCCAAATAGAGCGTGGTAGCTGCATCTAGGAGATGACATAGAGATTTGTAAAGCACACATGGATCTGAAAGGTTCAGACCCGTTGACTAAAACCTCTCTCACAAGCAACATGATCAAACATAAAACTCATTGAGTGTTAATCACATAGTGATGTGAACTAGACTACTGACTCTAGTAAACTCTTGGGTATTAGTCACATGGCGATGTGACCCGTGAGTGTTAATCACATGACGATGTGAACTAGATTATTGACTCTAGTGCAAGTGGGAGACTGTTGGAAATATGCCCTAGAGGAAATAATAAAAGTATTATTATTATATTTCCTTGTTCATGATAATTGTCTTTTTATTCATGCTATAACTGTATTATCCGGAAATCGTAATACACGTGTGAATACATAGACCACAATATGTCCCTAGTGAGCCTCTAGTTGACTAGCTCGTTGTGATCAACATATAGTCATGGTTTCCTGGCTATGGACATTGGATGTCGTTGATAACGGGATCACATCATTAGGAGAATGATGTGATGGACAAGACCCAATCCTAAGACTAGCACAAAGATCGTGTAGTTCGTTTGCTAGAGCTTTGCCAATGTCAAGTATCTCTTCCTTTGACCATGAGATCGTATAACTCCTGGATACCGTAGGAGTGCTTTGGGTGTATCAAACGTCACAACGTAACTGGGTGACTATAAAGGTGCACTACAGGTATCTCCGAAAGTATCTATTGTTTTATGCGGATCGAGACTGGGATTTGTCACTCCGTGTAAACGGAGAGGTATCTCTGGGCCCACTCGGTAGGACATCATCATATGCGCAATGTGACCAAGGAGTTGATCACGGGATGATGTGTTACGGAACGAGTAAAGTGACTTGCCGGTAACGAGATTGAACAAGGTATTGGATACCGACGATCGAATCTCGGGCAAGTAACATACCGATAGACAAAGGGAATTGAATACGGGATTGATTAAGTCCTTGACATCGTGTTTCATCCGATGAGATCATCGTGGAACATGTGGGAGCCATCATGGGTATCCAGATCCCGCTGTTGGTTATTGACCGGAGAACATCTCGGTCATGTCTGCATGTCTCCCGAACCCGTAGGGTCTACACACTTAAGGTTCGATGACGCTAGGGTTATAAAGGAAGCTTGTATGTGGTTACCGAATGTTGTTCGGAGTCCCGGATGAGATCCCGGACGTCATGAGGAGTTCCGGAATGGTCCGGAGGTAAAGATTTATATATAGGAAGTCCTGTTTCGGCCATCGGGACAAGTTTCGGGGTCATCGGTATTGTACCGGGACCACCGGAAGGGTCCCGGGGGCCCACCGGGTGGGGCCACCTGCCCCGGGGGGCCACATGGGCTGTAGGGGGTGCGCCTTGGCCTACATGGGCCAAGGGCACCAGCCCCAAGAGGCCCATGCGCCTGGGGAAACCCTAAAGGAAGAGTCCCAGCAGGGGAAGGCACCTCCTAGGTGCCTTGGGGGGGGGGAGGACTCCTCCCCTGGCCGCCGCCCCCTTGGAGATTGGATCTCCTAGGGGCTGGCGCACCCCCCCTTGGGATCCCTATATATAGTGGGGTAGGAGGGCCTCCCAAATAAACCTTATGCCTTTGGTGCAGCCCCTCCCTATCTCCCAAGTTCTTCTCCTCTCCCGTGGTGCTTGGCGAAGCCCTGCGGGATTGCCACGCTCCTCCACCACCACCACGCCGTTGTGCTGCTGCTAGATGGAGTCTTCCTCAACCTCTCCCTCTCTCCTTGCTGGATCAAGGCGTGGGAGACGTCACCGGGCTGTACGTGTGTTGAACGCGGAGGTGCCGTCCGTTCGGCACTTGATCATCGGTGATTTGAATCACGACGAGTATGACTCCATCAACCCCATTCACTTGAACGCTTCCGCTTAGCGATCTACAAGGGTATGTAGATGCACTCTCCTTTCTACTCGTTGCTGGTCTCTCCATAGATAGATCTTGGTGTTACGTAGGAAATTTTTTGAATTTCTGCTACGTTCCCCAACACTAGGGCCCGCCGACTGGCGGGTCCCGCGGACAGGCTTGATACTGTAGCGGCACTCCTGATGACGCAGGCTCGGTCATTGGGTCGTGACAACAGTGCCACCATCTATCAGGCGATCACTGTCGCCATTCCCCATCCTATCTGGTTAATGGCCCGTGGGGCCCTGGGGAGGAGTCGGCCGACTCCAAGGAGGCCGACTCCCACAGATCCGTCTTCGGGGCGCCCAGGCCGCCTTCGGCCCACCCACTGACAGGTGGCCCCGCCGTCTTCGGGCCGTACAGGCCGGCGTCGTGGGCACAGGGCGTGGCGCACTGTGGCTGAGGTCAGGGCAGGCATGGCAACAGTGTCGCGCCTCGCCGGAGATCTCCCAGCGATACGGCTCACTGTAGCCATGCCGGCCCTTCGTAAGCAGGGGGGAACGGCCACGCCGTGACCGTACCCCACATTGCACTTCGGGATGAGGGAGGAGTCATGGGCCGACTCTCCATAGTCGGCCTCTCTAGAGGTCGCCAGCTCGGAGTCGGCTTGTCTCGGAGTCGCCGTCTGGGACTCGGCTTGTCTTGGAGTTGCTCCTGGGACTCGGCTTGAGGGGCGCGGCCTGCCCCGATGTCTTGAAAGGTCCTGGGACTCGGGTTAGCCTACCCGTGGCCCAATACTCCGACAGTAGTCCCCGAAGCTGGTGAAGCCCTGCGGACGCTGCATTGTGGGGCTTCAACAGTTTCAACCTTCCAGGAGCGGACTCTGGAACTCGGCTGCCGTCTTCCCTTGGGCCGACTGTCGAGGGTCGGATGTTTAGCGAAGAGCCGCAGCTCGAAAGTCGCGGCGGGAAACCAGGCGGCGTGCCTGATACGCTTCCCCGCAGTCATCAGGGCGGTCCTATCGCGCGGTGCCACGTGGAGAGGGCAGTCTGCCTGCCCACGCGCGCGACGGGACGGGCCGTCAGGTGGGGCCCGCCACTACCATGCCTCGGCATACGAATGGATCCGCTGCGGCCGTGGACGGTTAGTTTTCCCACGTTGTTACTGCGTGCAGTAACTTCGTGGGGTAGATCATGGGGCGGCGTGGGGGCATCGTGCGCAGTTAATCCCATGCCCGCCCCCTCGGCTTCTCAGCCCATAGGGCTATAAGTAGGCGGGAGGGAGCGGAGCGGCACAGCACGCGCGCCCTTCTTCCCCGCTCCCCTGCTTCGTCTTGCCTTCTCTCCCTCCTGCCTCCGCCATTGAGCAAGAGCATTCCACACCTCGGCGATGAGCTCCTCCTCCGCCGCGGCTTCCGCCATGCCCTCCGGCGTATGGGACAGCTCGGAGGTAGAAGAGGAACACATCGAGTTCCTCCGTCGGACACGCCGTCTCCCCAGCGCGGACCTCGTGCGCAATCGCGCCACACCGGAGGGGGAGATCCAGCCGGCGCCGGAGGAGGGCGAGCGGGTCATCTTCCGCTCGCACCTCATGCGCGGCCTGGGGCTGCCGGCGAGCGGCTTCTTCCGCTCGTTCTTAGAGTTCCACAGCCTTCAACCGCACCACCTCACTCCGAATACGATGGTGTTGCTCTTCGCCTTCGCCACTCTGTGCGAAGGTTTCCTCGGTGTTCTCCCCACCATCGAGCTGTGGGGAGAATTCTTCTCTTCTAAGCTCGGCACGCACATCGCCGGCGTGCAGGCTCAGTGCGGCGCCTTCATCGCGATGCGGCGCTCGACGGCCGACAACCCCTTTCCTCCCGTCACGCTGATCAAGTCGCTCATACTTCTACGTGAAGAACCTCGCCTCCGACGGCGACTGGGTCA
The DNA here is from genome assembly GCF_018294505.1 of Triticum aestivum. Lineage (NCBI taxonomy): Eukaryota > Viridiplantae > Streptophyta > Magnoliopsida > Poales > Poaceae > Triticum > Triticum aestivum. Next base: position 473,779,930 of record NC_057795.1, on the reverse strand, counting down.
ACCTGCCGCCTTACAACGCCGCCCCCCTAACTGGGAGGCTCCCCAGCTGGTCTCACAGAGTCAAGACGCCGACTCCCGCCGGAGCCGCCGCCGTAGCGCGACTCCGGGTCTTGACGCAGTCGGAGGGCCTCGTCGGGGGCGACTTGCTGGCCGCCTTCGTGGCACGCCGAGTTCTCCCGCTCCAAGGTCGGCCTCACCTGATCTGTCAGATGAGCGGCCTCCGAGACCTGAGTCGGATGTGCACCAAGGAGATGCCCCGCGCGGAGGTGGCAAACATGGTGAATTATATCGCGAACTGCGAGTTCGGGGAGGACTGGCAGTTCGGCAAGGAGCCGTACTCGTGCGACAACCCCCCACCAGTGGTAAGTCACGTCCCTCTATTGTTTTGTCTTCTTTGCGGCCGACTCCGGCTTCTGACTCTTGTCGGTTTCTTCTGAGCTAGAATCCCCTTATGCAGCCTGCAGTCGGCGCCACGAGACAGCCCCGCGAGTATGTTCCCGATCGTGCGGACAGCGACGTCGACGACCCTGACTTGGGGGCGGCGGCGATGGAAGCCGACGCCGAAGGCGGGGGAGGAGGAGCAGAAGGCGACTTCAGGCCCTCGGCCACCTTCGCCGACTGGCCTGACGACGACGCCGAAGGGGAAGTCGCTCCGCGCCACCAGCCGAGGGTCGGCTCGTCGGGCGCCGGCTCCTCCGCCGGCCTGGCCGGCCAAGGCGGCGCGAAGAGGCGTCACGCCAGGCCGAGTGCGCCCGGCGGCAAATTGAAGAAGTTCAAGGGGGCGGTCGCCGCGACCAGACGGGAGGAGGCGGCCGCGAAGGCCAACCGCTTCCGAAGGGAAGTGAGAAGGCCGCCGCTAGTCTCTGCGTAAATCTTTACGCTTTTTTATTTTCCTTTGTTGAATCTTGTTCGAGTCCTCTTTTATACTCCCTCCATCTTCTTCAGGGCCCCTCTTTCCCTTGAGAGAGTCGCCGTCCCCTCCGTCATGGGGTCGGCAGAGACGTCCGCCAATACTCGGCGGGTCGACCCCGCCGCCGACCTCCGGGAGGCGACGGAGCGAAATGCGCGAGAGAAGCGCGAGGAGGAGGAGGCCGAACGTCTAGAGAAGGCGGAGGCCGACAAGGCGGCCGCCTCCGCCCAGAAGAAGCTGGAGGAAGCCAAAGCCGCCCTTGCGGCGAGATGGCGTGCCGAGGAGGCCGCGCATCGCCGATCGGCGATGCTCGTCCCCCCACTGTCGTCTGCACCGCCGCCTCCGGAGTTCACGGGGCAGACCGGGGAGGCCGGCACTGAGAACCCCGTCGTGGAGAAGGAGAGCGGCGAGGCTTCCATGTCAGACACTCTCGTGCCGCCACCGCCGCCTCCACCGCCGTCTGGGAGACCGCACGGCAAACAGCCAGTGGGTCCGTCGGAGCCGCCGGTCACGGACGAGGCTGAGGCGCGGCTGCTTCTCCAAGTCGCCTCGCCGGTGTGCCGCCGTCTTGAGAGGGCGACCTCGACGCCGTGACCTCGGGAGACCGGCGCCGCCAGCTCGGCCACCTTAGACGCCGAGGCCACGAGCGCCGCGCCCACCGGGTGGGTGCGCGGAGGCGGCACCGGGCCGCTGAATCAAGCGCTTCTGGACGTTCAGGCGAAGCTGCGCGCTGAAGGCGACGCCCTTCAAACTTGCACTAGGGCGCATCTGGCAGCGCGGACGGACGTCCGAGTACATTTCCTTATTCTTTTTGCTTCTTGTTTTTTTCTATGGGGGCGCGCCAGCGCACCCACTGGGTGTAGTCTCCGAGTTCCGGGCCGGCTGCTGAGCAGGCGGTTCGGAACTCCCTCTGGTGAGTTCTAAATACTAACTTTGTCTTCAATGACTTATTGCAGGAGTATCACAACCTCCGCGCCACTGCCTTCAACCGCAATGTTGAGGAGTTGAGCAAGCGGGCTGCCGACTTGTCGGAAAGCCGGAGTAAGTTCTTCTTGTTCGCGGGGGCGCGCTGGCGCACCCGCGGGCTGTAGTCCCCGAGATTCGGGCCGACTGCTGAGCAGTCGGGCCGGATCTTCCCGGCGATCTTCTTTGCTGACGACTTATTTGTCTCTTCTTTCGTTCTTCAGAAGCCAACGCCGTTCTTCAGGAGCAGTTGGGCGAGGCCAATACCGCTCGGCGTGCCAAGGAGGAGGAGTGTGGCAAGCTTGCAACGGAGCGCGACCTGCTGGCGGCGCAGCTGGCCGAGCAGAAGGAGCTGCTCAAGAAGGCGCAGGACGAGGCCGAGAAGAAGGAGGCCGCTCTCCTGGCCGAGTTCGAGAGCGAGCGCTCCTCCTGGACTGACAGGGAGGCGATGCTGACCTCCGACTTCCATGAGATCGAGGATATCGTTGATGGTAAGTTTCTTTCGTTTCTTTGGGCTTCCGACTATGTGTCAGGCCGACTTCTGATTTTTCGACTTGCTTCTTTTTTGTCTTGGCAGACTTCTTCCCTGGTCACTCGCAGGCAGTCCCTCTGGCCATCGAGGCTGCTCGTGAGGCGTGAAGGGCAAGCGGTGAGGAGATCGCCGCTAATGCCCCCCGAACCGTCGATGAGCAGCTCTTGAGCATTGAAGCCCGTCTTCGTCCGGCCCACCGGAAGATGCGCCGGCTTCAGCGTGCCAGCGCCCAGGCGGTTGCCGCTTTGTGGCCGGACATGCCGGTTCTGCACACCGCCAGTCGGACCGCCGACTGGCTGGAAGTCGCTGCCGGCCGTCTTAAGGCCTGGAAGGGCTCCTCGGCCCGGGCCGGAGTGCGCCGGGCCTTGGAGTTCGTCAAGGCGTGGTATCCAGGGCTGGACCTTGACCGTCTGGCCGCGTTCCGGTCAGAAGCCCAGGCCGAGCTGGAGGCCGTGGAGGGCGCCCTTATCGAGCGTGTGGCGGCCATCGCCGAGTACACGGACACCAATGTCTTCGTGCCCGAGCGGGCTGAAGGTGGCGAGGAAGTGCCGCCAGAGTGGTTCGGGATGAACCCGGAGTATGGCGAGGACTCGGCGGAGGTGATCGACTCCAGCACCGAGGAGGAGGACGAGGCGGAGGCCGAAGGCGAGGCGGAGGTGCCAGAAGACGGAGCAGGCGGCCAGCCTCAGCTCGACCGCGCCTCCAGCAACAAGCCGCATCGAGAGAAGGCGACTGCCGCCGGAGGCGATCAAACCGAGACCGCCCAGCCGACTGCCCCGGCGCCTGACACCGTCGTCTCTTCCGATCGTCCGATCCCAGACACCGCCTCCTAGGCTGCTTTTTTCGCCTCTGCTTGTCTGTCTTAGTAATCTTTTGAAAACTTTGTTAGATTCGAACAATTCCACTCGCGGGATGTATCTTGAACTTCTATTCGAAGATTCGGCCAAGGGCCTATGTAAATATTTATCCGACTTTCGTCTTTCCTTGCTTACTGCTCTTTAGGCTTTTCCCTTTGCCGCCTTCCTTTAGTCGCTGCTTTGCCAGACGGACAGCCGCTCTGCGGACTGTCGCTGGTTCAAGTGCTTGGCTACTTCGGGAAGGCAAGTACTTGGCCGTTTAGAGTTTCTTTAGCAAGTCGGATAGAAAGCGATAGGCCGACTACCCAAGAGTCGGCCGTCCTTGATAGAGGCTAATAAAGACGGCGAGCCGGCTTTCTGCTTCAGAAACGCTGGAGGCCGTCTTACGCTATGTTCGTGCTTTTAGGTCCTTAGCCATTTTTCGTGTGGGCGCTCGTTCTTCCTCACTCCTGCCTGCCTCACAGTCGCTCTATGAGCTGCGGCTTTGCCAGGAGGCGGATTGGGTACCGTGCACTACTTGTCTAACTGCGGGAAGCTCCTCATAGCGCAAGGCGGCGAGTCCCTGGGCCGACTAGTCTGGCCCGGTGCCACGCGGCTTGTAATGAAAGTAATGTACTCGAAGGCATAATTCTTATCATACAGATAACAAAAAAGGGCAGTCCCCGAGCTCGTCTCGGGGGTCCCAAAGTCTTAGTACTTTAATACAAAAGGGGTAGTGCGATACATACTGCATCAACTGTAAAATCTTCAAAGAAGATTTGCATTTCACGGGCGCTCTGTCTCTTTGCCGGAGTCATCCCTCTTGCGCGCTCGGGGCTTCTGAGCGTCAATCAGATAGTAGGCGTTGTTCCCTAGCACCTTGCTGATGATAAAGGGGCCTTCCCAAGGTGCCGACAGCTTGTGCTGGCCGGCTGTTCGCTGGATCAGCCGGAGCACAAGGTCGCCTTCTTGGAAAGATCTTGGCCTGACCTTCCTGTTGTAGTATCGACGCAGACTCTGCTGGTAGATGCTGGACTGGCTGAGTGCCAACAGTCGGCCCTCTTCCAGCAGATCGACGCTGTCTTGACGTGCTTCTTCTGCTTCTTCCTCGGTGTACATGGTGACTCGCGGGGAGTCGAACTCTATGTCCGTTGGGATGACGGCTTCAGCACCATAGACGAGGAAGAAGGGTGTGAAGCCGGTTGACTTGTTTGGAGTCGTGCGCAGACTCCAGAGGACGGCTGACAGCTCCTCAAGCCAACAGCCGGCAGATCGCTCCAGCGGTACGACGAGTCAAGACTTGATGCCGGATAAGATGAGGCCGTTCGCTCGCTCCACCTGGCCGTTTGACTGCGGATGGGCAACGGACACTAAGTCCAGTCGGATGCCCTGCGTCGCGCAAAAACGGGCCAAGGCGCCTTTGGCAAAATTTGTGCCATTGTCGGTGATGATGCTGTGTGGGATGCCGTACCGAGTTGTGATGTCAGCGATGAAGGTCACTGCAATCGGACCATTCAACTTCTTGTTGGGTTTCACCTCCACCCACTTGGTGAACTTGTCTACTGCGACGAGTAGGTGAGTCAAGCCATCTCGTGCCGTCTTGAATGGTCCCACCATGTCCAGGCCCCAGACTGCAAAGGGCCAGGCGATGGGGATAGTCTTGAGTGCGAAAGCTGGCTGAAGTGGCTTGGAACGGAAAATCTGGCACCCCTTGCACTTTTGGACTAACTCTTTGGCCTCTTCCAGAGCGGTTGGCCAGAAGAAACCGTGTCGGAAGGCTTTGGCGACGAGTGCCCTGGAGGCCGCGTGGTGACCGCACTCGCCTTCATGGATGTCTCTGAGGATTGCTTGGCCTTGTTCTGCCTCGACGCAGCGTTGGAAGACGCCGGTAACGCTGCGCCTGACCAGCTCTCTGTTGACTATGGTGTAGGCTGCTGCTCGGTGTTGCACTTGTCGAGCCAAGATTTCATCAGTTGGCAGCTCTCTGTTTACTAAGAACCTAAGGATGGGCTGGGCCCATGAAGGTGCTGCTATTTCTTCAACTGCCACTAGTGCGACTTGGACGAGGGCGGCCGGGCTGGGAGGCGGCGGGTTGGAGTCCGCAGCCGCTTGCTGATTTGACAAAGTCCCGGGGCCGACTGGAGCAGTCCCCGGGCCGAGCTCTGGAGTCTTCGATCTTGCCACTGCAGTCCCCGGGCCGGATTCTGAAGTCCCCGGGCCGGCTTCGACTGTGTGTTTCTTGGAGTCGGATCCGTCTTCCTCAGGCGGAGCCAGCACAAAGATTGAATCTGATTCTGGTGACGGCTTGATAGAAGGCTTGAGGAGGCACCGGAGCACGACACCGGATGGTATTGCCTGGCGGGTGGAGCCGATTCGTGCCAAGGCGTCTGCTTGGTCGTTGTCGTTCCTTGGCACGTGGAGGAACTCACACCCCTCGAAGTATCCGCTGAGTTGCTGGACGAGGAAACGGTAGCTCGCCATATTTGCGTCCTTGACGTCCCAATCGCCAGATGATTGCTGGATCACCAAGTCAGAGTCGCCATAACACAGGATCCGGCGAATGCCGAGTTCTTTGGCAAGCCGGAGCCCGTGGATGAGCGCCTCGTACTCGGACACGTTGTTGGAGGCGGCGAAGTGGATCTGCAGTGCATATCTGAGCTTGTTGCCCTTGGGGGAAGTGAGGACGACACCGGCTCCCAAGCCGGTGCGCATCTTGGAGCCGTCAAAGTGCATTCGCCAATGGGTGGAGTCGGCGCTGGCGGCAGATACTGGGTCTCGGCCCAGTCGATGAGGAAGTCGGCCAGTGCTTGCGACTTGATGGCGGTGCGGGGCTCGTAGTAGATGGTGTAGGGGGCCAGGTCGATGGCCCATTTGGCCACTCGGCCAGAAGCATCTCGGCTTCCGATGATCTCGGCTAGTGGAGCTGTGCAGACCACAGTGATTGGATGCTCTTGGAAGTAAGGCTTCAATTTCTTGGCAGCAAAATGCACGCCGTAGCACATCTTCTGGTAATGGGGGTAGTTCTGCTTGGAGGCCGACAACACCTCGCTCAAGTAATATACCGGTCTCTGGACAGGTAGCGCCTTGCCTTCCTCCTTGCGCTCGACTACAATGACTGTGCTGACTACTCGGCTGGTGGCGGCAATGTATAGGAGCATGGGCTCTTTGGGCGTCGGAGCCGCCAGCACAGGGGGAGTAGTCAACATCTTCTTTAGCTGAAGAAAAGCCTCGTCCGCCTTGGGAGTCCTCTCAAAGAAGGTCATCTTCTTCATGAGCTGATACAAGGGGAGAGCCTTCTCGCCCAGCCGACTGATGAATCGGCTAATGGATGCCAAACAGCCGTTGAACTTCTGCACATCTAACAGTCGTCTGGGTGCTTCCATCCTCTCAATGGCCTTGATCTTCACAGGATTGCACTCCATGCCGCGTTTGCAGACCAGGAAACCGAGGAACTGGCCGGCTGGTACTCCAAAAACGCACTTCTCTGGGTTGAGCCTGATCTGGAATCGGCGCAGATTCTCAAATGTTTCCTTGAGGTCCTCCAGCAAGGTTCCATGCTTCTCCGTCTTCACCACTACATCATCCACATAGACGTGGGCATTTCTACCGAGTTGCTTCAGAAGGCACTTCTGTATGCAACGCTGAAAGGTGGCGCCGACGTTTCTGAAGCCGAACATCATGGTCAGGGAGCAGAAGGCTCCAAACGGCGTGATGAAGGTGGTCTTCAGTCTGTCAGCCGGGTTCAGCTTGATCTGGTGATATCCTGAATATGCGTCTAGGAAACTTAACAGCTCGCATCGGCTGTGGAGTCTATCACCTGATCTATTCTCGGCAGAGCAAATGGGTCCTTGGGGCAAGCTTTGTTGAGGCTCGTGTAATCAATGCACATCCGCCACTGCTTGTTCTTCTTCAGCACCAGTACTGGGTTTGCCAGCCACTCTAGAAAAAATACTTCCATGATGAAGCCGGCTGCCAGGAGCCAGGCTATTTCTTCTCCAGCAACTCTCTTCTGACAGGCGGCGCAAGGGCTGCTTGACGGGCTTCATATCAGATCGGACGTGTAATTTGTGCTCGGCGAATTTCGTCGGGACACCAGGCATGTCCTTGGGGGACCATACGAAGATGTCGCGATTCTCACAGAGGAAATCGACAAGCTCGCCTTCCTATTTGCTGTCAAGGCCTGTGCCCATGACAGCGTATCTCTTCGGGTGCTCCGGGTCGAACGGTATCTTCTTTGTTTCTTTGGCCGGCTTGAATGATCCTTCTGCTTCCGACTCCTTGGGGTCGGGCGATAACTCGGGCTGCTTGCCGGCCATCGCCACGACCCGATCAAGAAGCCGTTTCTCAGCCGCGATCACCAAGGACTCGGCCAGCCAACTACTTTCGGCCGCACAAGCGGACGACTTCCTGTAGTCGCCGGACACGGTTAGGATTCCCTTGGAACTCGGCATCTTCATCTTGAGGTAGGCGTAGTGGGGGACCGCCATGAACTTGGCCAAGGCGGGTCGGCCAAGCAATGCATGATATGGGCTTTCAAGGTCCACCACCTCAAACCAAATTGGCTCTCGGCGGAAATGATCCTTGTCTCTGAAGAGGACATCTATTAGGATCTTGCCGATTGGGGAGCAGGAAAGGCCAGGGACGATTCCGTGGAACACAGTCCGGCTGCTCTGAAGCTGTCTTTGCTTGATTCCTAATTTCTCCATTGTATCCTTGTACAGGATGTTGATACTGCTGCCTCCGTCTATCAGTACTCGTGAGAAGCGAGCGGCGCGCCTATCTGTGGCGAGTGTGGTGCCTAAGACCAAGGCGTAAGAGCCTGGACTCGGCATCACCTCTGGGTGATCAGCTCTGCTCCAACTGATAGGCTTTTCGGACCAATGCATGAACTCTGGAGTACTTGTCGCAACCGCGTTCACTTCTTGCTGCTGTTGGCGCCTGCTGCGTCGGTCATCCGCCACACTGGTGAACACCACATAGGCTCCGTGCTCATCCAGGAACTCGTCTTGTATCGCGCCGACTGGCCTGACAGCCGGCTGCTGGGGCGGCTGTGGAGGAGGCGGCCCAGCAGGAGGGGGAGGGAGCAGGCCGTCCCCCTTGGTGATTCTGGTCAGCCAGTGGCATTTCCTGGTGGTGTGGTTTGACGGCTTCGCGCCGCTGTGGAACTTGCAGGGTCCATCTAGAGTCTGCTCGTAGGAGAAAGCCGGCAGCCAGTTGGACTTGCCGCCCTTTGGTCGCTTCGCCGGAGGCGGTCCCTCCAACTGCTGGTCTTCTGCTGTTGCCACTTGCCGACTGTTGGAAGTCGGCTGCAGGGCTTTGCTCTTCTGGTCATTCTGCTGTTGCCGCCGACTGGTGTCTCCAGCCGGAGTTCTTGGAGCCTGAGGGGCGACTTTGCCAGATGTGCTGACCCGAATCTCCGACTTCATGGAGGAGTCGGCCGTGGCGTACTTGTCCGCTGTGATCAGCAGCTCATCGAGGGTCTCCGGCTCGTCGCAGAGGAGCTTGTGCTTGAGGAGGGTGCCTTCTCTGCACCCGGCAGTAAAGTACTCGATGGCCTGCACCTCGTGCACGCCCTCGCAGGAGTTTCGGAGTTCACCCTAGCGCATGAGGTAGTCGCGAGTAGACTCGTCAGGGCCTTGCACGCACAAGGAGAGTTGGCGTGGCTTGGGAGGTCGCTTGTACGTGCTGGTGAAGTTGCAGACGAAAGCCTCGGTGAAGTCGACCCAGCTGTTGATGCTGCGAGGCTTCAGACTATTCAACCACGTCCGGGCCGAGCCCTGGAGCATGAGCGGGACGTATCTTACGGTAACACGCTTGTTGCCGTTCGCTATGTTGACGGCGGTGGAGTAGTCGATCAGCCAATCTTCCGGCTTAACGGTGCCGGTATATTTGGGCGTGTCTCGGGGGAGTGTGAACCCTTTGGGGAAGGGCTCGTCTCGGATGCGGGGTCCAAAGCAGGGGGGACCCAACTCGTCTTCTTCTTCCAGCGCCAGGGATCGGTGGAGTCGGTCGATCCGGTGGCGGGCATCGTTCTCTCCGACTCCCTCTCGGCGGCCAAGGCGGGCGCCGAGAGTCGGATGTTCCACGGGCTGCGGGGAGACTCGCCTTTCTCTGCGAGGAGGGGGAGGCAGGTAGTCGTCCCGCCGTTCCACCGCTTTGGGGCGGCCGTCTTGGTCGCGCTCGATGGTGATGTGAGTCCGACTATGGCTGACAGCCGGCTCCTTGTCCTTCTTCCCACGGGCCCTGCCAATCGGCGTCCGAGACGTCGCACCTTGGTCTCGGCGAGGCGGTGGGTCGTTGTTTTGGCACTGCGACGCCTCGGTGCGGCAGCCGACATCATTCTGCGCGGCAGCCGCGTCGAGGAGCTACTGAACTCGCTCCGTCATTACGCGGCGCTCTTCCCCTTCGAAGTTGTCGAGCTCATCTGCCGCCGCCTGGGCGGCATGGATATTCTCTGCGGGCGTGGCATACACAGGGCGATCAGCCCCGAAGAGGTTGGCGATTGCCGCGCCGCGCTGTCAGACCGCGCCTAGGCGGCTAGGCCCGGTCGGAGCCGGCGAGCCGCCTACGGCGCGATCCATCTCACGTTGGTAAGCTTCTGACAAGCGCCTCATGCTTGCCAGCTTCTTCGCGCCTTCGACGAGCTGAAGGCGGAGCGCCTCCAGCGTCTCGGCGTCGGCGTCTTCCAGAATCGGCGCTACAAGGCCTCGCAGGGCCGCGTCAAGCGGGTCGTGCGCTCCTTCGCCGAAGCGCTCGCCGTGCTCGAGGACGAGGACCTCAGTGACGGTGCTTCCGCTGCTCCCCGCGCAAGGGAGCGGCTCATCGTAGACCACCACGTTGGTGGGGAACGCGTCGAGCGACGCGGTGTCGGAGTCGACCAGCATCGGGTCGGTGGATCCTATGAACTCCAGGTCCGCGGCAGGCTCGCCGACGACGTGGAGTTGGTCGAGGAGGCCCGCGAGGAGGCTCTCGGGGACACTCGTGCCTGCATCGGACGCAGGCTCATCGGAGAGGCGAACCTCGCCGATAAGATCGGCGAGGCAGCTGGCCGCACAGGCGATCTCAGCGCCGTGCAGCGCGTCGGCACAGACGCCATCCGGCGTGCCTGGCTGGCTGTGCTCGCCGGGGGGGGGGGGGGAACAGGGTTCCCGTCTAGAGCAGATCTCCGGACGACGGTGCACCTCGCCCCACGGTGGGCGCCAAATGTCGGGGGTTGGGTACGACATATGCTAAAGGATGGCTTATCATGGTGGGAGCGAGTAGAACATCGCCGGTGCCTGGAAGCGGGATGAGGCGAAGACATGCACGCCGGCGGAACTTACCCAGCTTCAGGGCTCTCCTAGGAGATAACACCCTACTGCTGCTCTACGGGGTCTCCGCATGATCACTAAGGCAAAGTGGCTACAATGGTGCTCCTGGAGCTGATTCGGGAGGCAGGAGAGGGCAAGGCTAGCTCTCTCCTCCCTGTGCTATATGGTCTATCTCTATCTAGGTCCGAACCCTTTGCATGGGTGCCTTGGGGTGTTTATATAGGCCTACCCCTCGGGGGTACAATAGTAATCCGGCTGGGCGCGGGTCCCAGCCGTCTGTCTCTCAGGCCGCCGTCTTCCCTGCCGGCTTCTGGGGCCCGCCGACTGGCGGGTCCCGCGGACAGGCTTGATACTGTAGCGGCACTCCTAATGACGCAGGCTCGGTCATTGGGTCGTGACAACAGTGCCGCCATCTATCGGGCGATCATTGTCGCCATTCCCCATTCTATCTGGTTAATGGCCCGTGGGGCCCTGGGGAGGAGTCGGCCGACTCCAAGGAAGCCGACTCCCATAGATCCGTCTTCGGGGCGCCCAGGCCCATCCACTGACAGGTGGCCCCGCCGTCTTCGGGCCGTACAGGCCGGCGTCATGGGCACAGGGCGTGGCGCACTGTGGCTGAGGTCAGGGCAGGCATGGCAACAGTGCCGCGCCTCGCCGGAGATCTCCCAGCGATACGACTCACTGTAGCCATGCCGGCCCTTCGTAAGCAGGGGGGGGGGGAACGGCCACGCCGTGACCGTACCCCACATCGCATTTCGGGATGAGGGAGGAGTCATGGGCCGACTCTCCATAGTCGGCCTCTCTAGAGGTCGCCAGCTTGGAGTCGGCTTGTCTCGGAGTCGCCGTCTGGGACTCGGCTTGTCTTGGAGTCGCTCCTGGGACTCGGCTTGAGGGGCGTGGCCTGCCCCGATGTCTTGAAAGGTCCTGGGACTCGGGTTAGCCTACCCGTGGCCCAATACTCCGACACAAAAATTGAAACATTGTTGAGATGCAAAAATCACAAAATTGACACTGAATAATACACAGCATAAAGTGGGCTTTAGATTTAGCCCATTATCACATTGATGCAAAATTTGTCATTTTTGTATCTCGTGCAATGTTTCGAATTTTTATTTATTTTTTGTGACAACATAGACCGATGTTGTGTCAATGTGCTACATTTGTTTCAGATTTTTTGAAATGGTTTTCAATGCGTTACGGCGTCCGGTGCACCAGTAGCACCAACCGGTGCACCAGATACTTTCCCCATTTTTTGTATACACATAATTTTTTTTATACAGGTTTAATATTTTTAAAATACATATTTTTGAACATTTTTTCGAATATGTGTTAAAAAATCAAATACACGTTCAAACATTCTTTTGAATGATACAAAACATTTTTAATTAAACTATGAGAACTTCGTTTACATTGTGCATATATTTTTTAAATGTCAAAAACATATTTTAAAAATGCGTGAACATTTTTTGAAATGCAATGTACATTTTTTGAATGGTCTGGAACATTGTTTTCTTCAATTACACGACATTTTTTTACATTGCATTACATTTTCCAAAATTGTCGTGTGAACATTTTCTAAAGGTCATGAATTTTTTTCTTGAATGCTATCGATATTTTCTTAAATTATATTGTGTTAACATTTTATTAAATTTGCAATGAACATTTTAAAGAATCTTAAGCACATTAAGTTTTATGGAATAGTATTTCTAATATTTTTTAAAAATAAAAAATAAAAAGATCAAAAAAAGTATTAATGCCGAGTTAGGTTGGCCACCTGTCATTTTAAAGAATTTTAAGCATCATTCTTTTTTTTTGGCGGACAATTTTAAGCATCGTTCGTCTTGCATAAAGCGGGACATATCCCCACGTCATTGGGTGGGTGATATGTGGGTCAGGGTCCTGCAGGCTTGACCCATGTGATCAAAGAAATCCAAATTTACGGTTAAAAAACAAAGTAAATAAATATTCAAGTTAAAAGTAGACAAATATGTTGATGTTTCTGTTAGAATTAATTACAATTTGTAATTAGGGGAAAATCTTCCCTTGCCCAAACCGTCGTGCGGTTTGTCCCGCACAAACGCCTTCTCACTCCTGTCCTCTGGAACCGACGCCTCTTCTCGACCGCGTCTCTCCAGATGATATAAATAGCGCCTGTAACCATCAATCAATACAGAGATTTCACTTTCGATCTCAAACACGTTATCACGCACGTAGACAACCAGCAAGAGCGAAAGGCAACAAAGAGAGGAGAAGAGAGGGAGCACTCGTCGCCGTTTTCTACGGGGACAATCCGATGGAAGAGGAATTATGCCTTGTGGACAGTGGTACCAGAAACTCCATACTGAGGGAGATAAAATATTTCCCAACTCTAAAAAAGATGAATGGAGATATTGTAACTATCGCTGGACGCGATACAATGATTGTTGGTACTGGACGTGCCATATTCACCCTCCCAAGCGGTACACAAGTGACGATTGAGGATGCTTTATTGTATCCCGACTCATCACGTACCTTGATCAGTTATCGAGATATCCGTAAGAATGGTTTTCACATTGAAACCCACGAAGACAACAAAGAGGAGTATCTACTCTTTACTAAAGATGGCGGATATGGCAAAAAGGTACATGAGAAAATTCCTTCTCTATCATCTGTTTTGTACTATACGTACATCAAACCCATGGAACATGTTGCATACAAAGTAATTTTTCAGAATGTTAATGCATTCCAAACCTGGCATGATCGCCTAGGCCATCCTGGAATAGGGATGATGAGAAAAATTACTAGCAATTCCATTGGTCATAATTTGCTTGAGTCAAAATTTCTTCAATCTTCTAATTTTGTGTGCACATCTTGTGCCATGGGAAAGCTAATTTTGAGGCCCTCGCACCTCAAAATACAAGTTGAACCACTTCAGTTCCTTGAACGTATTCAAGGAGACATTTGTGGTCCCATTTAGTCATTATCTGGACCTTTCCGGTATTTCATGATTCTGATTGACGCATCTACACGATGGTCACATGTGTGTCTTCTATCCACATGAAACCATGCATTTGCCAAGATAATGAGGCAAGTCATTAAGTTGCAAGCCCATTATCCAGAAAGTCGAATCAAGTCAATTCGAATGGACAATGCTGCAGAATTCTCCTTATGTGCTTTCAGTGATTATTGCATGGCTTTGGGGATTGAAGTTCAACACTCTGTTCCATATGTTCATACACAAAATGGTTTGGCTAAAGCATTGATTAAGAGAATCAAACTCATTGCAAGACCTTTGTTGATGAATTGCAACTTGCCAACTGATGACCCACAAGTGTAGGGGATTGCAACAGCTTTCGAGGGTAGAGTATTCAAACCAAATTTATTGATTCGATACAAGGGGAGCCAAAGAATATTCTTGAGTATTAACAGTTGAGTTGTCAATTCAACCACACCTGGATAACTTAGTATCTGCAGCAAGGTATTTAGTAGCAAAGTAGTATGATAGTAATGGCAATGATAGCAAAAGTAATATTTTTGGGCTTTGTAGTGATTGTAACAATAGCAGCGGAAAAGTAGATAAGCAAAACACAAGATGTGAAAAGCTCGTAGGCAATGGATCAGTGATGGATAATTATGTCGGATGTGATTCCTCATGTAATAGCTATAACATAGGGTGACACAGAACTAGCTCCAATTCATCAATGTAATGTAGGCATGTATTTCGAATATAGTCATACATGCTTATGAAAAAGAACTTGCATGACATCTTTTGTCCTACCCCCCGTGGCAGTGGGGTCCTAGTGGAAACTAAGGGATATTAAGACCTCCTTTTAATAGAGAACCAGACCAAAGCATTAACACATAGTGAATACATGAACTCCTCAAACTACGTCATCACCGAGAAGTATCCCGATTATTGTCACTTCGGGGTTGTCGGATCATAACACATAATAGGTGACTATAGACTTGCAAGATAGGATCAAGAACACACATATATTCATGAAAACATAATAGGTTCAGATCTGAAATCATGGCCCTCGGGCCCTAGTGACAAGCATTAAGCATAGCAAAGTCATAGCAACATCAATCTCAGAACATAGTGGATATTAGGGATCAAACCCTAACAAAACTAACTTGATTACATGGTAAATGTCATCCAACCCATCACCGTCCAGCAAGCCTACGATGGAATTACTCACGCACGGCGGTGAGCATCATGAAATTGGTGATGGACGATGGTTGATGATGACGACGACGACGAATCCCCCTCTCTGAAGCCCCGAACGGACTCCAGATCAGCCCTCCCGAGAGAGATTGGGGCTTGGCGGTGGCTCCGTATCGTAAAACGCGATGAAACCTCCTCTCTGATTTTTTTCTCCGCGAGACGAAATATATGGAGTTGGAGTTGAGGTCGGCGGACCTGCAGGGGGCCCACGAGACAGGGGGCGTGCTCGCCCCCCACCCTCGTGGACAGGGTGTGGGCCCCCTGGTCTTCATATTTTGCCAGTATTTTTTATATTTTCTGAAACTTGTCTCCGAGGATTTTCAGGTCATTCCGAGAACTTTTGTTTTCTACACATGAAACAACATCATGGTAATTCTGCTGAAAACAACGTCAGTCTGGGTTAGTTTCATTCAAATCATGCAAGTTAGAGTCCAAAACAAGGGCAAAAGTGTTTGGAAAAGTAGATACGTTGGAGACGTATCAACTCCCCCAAGCTTAATCCTTTGCTTGTCCTCAAGCAATTTAGTTGATAAACTGAAAGTGATAAAGAAAAACTTTTACAAACTCTATTTGCTCTTGTTGTTGTAATCATGCAAAGCCAACATTCAGGTTTCAGCAAATATTATAAACTAACCATACTCACAATAACACTTAGGTCTCACAATCACTCATATCAATGGCATAATCATCTAGCGAGCCATAATAATAAAACTCGGATGACAACACTTTCTCAAAACAATCATAACATGATATAACAAAATGGTATCTCGCTAGCCCTTTCTGAGACCGCAAAACATAAATGTAGAGCACCTTTAAAGATCAAGGACTGACTAAACATTGTAATTCATGGTAAAAGAGATCCAGTCAAGCCATACCCAATATAAACCAATAATAATGAATGCAAATGACAGTGTGCTCTCCAGCGGGTGCTTTTTAATAAGAAGGTGATGACCCAACATAAAAGTAAATAGATAGGCCCTTCGCAGATGGAAGCAGAGATTTGCAGAGGTGCCAGAGCTCGATTTTAAAATAGAGATTGAATAACATTTTGGGTGGCAATACTTTCACTGTCAACGCAACAACTATGAGATGGCTGTATCTTCCATACTACATGCATTATAGGCAGTTCCCACGCAGAATGGTAAAAGTTTATACTCCCCCACCACCAACAAGCATCAATCCATGGCTTGCTCGAAACAACGAGTGCCTCAAACTAACAACAGCCCCGGGGGAGTTTTGTTTAATTATATTGATTTGCTTTGATCTTTTTGGATCATGGGACTGGGCATCCCGGTTACCGGCCCTTTCTCGTGAATGAGGAGTGGAGTCCACTCCTCTTGAGAATAACCCACCTAGCATGGAAGATATAGGCAGCCCTAGTTGAAACATGAGCTGCTCGAGCATACAAAACAGAATTTCATTTGAAGGTTGGGAGTTTGGCACATACAAATTTACTTGGAACGGCAGGTAAATACCGCATATAGGAAGGTATGGTGGACTCATATGGAATAACTTTGGGGTTTAAGGAGTTTGGATGCACAAGCAATATTCCCGCTTAGTACAGGTGAAGGCTAGCAAAAGACTAGGAAGCGACCAAATGAGAGAGCGACAACAGTCATAAACATGCATTAAAACTAATTCACACTGAGTACAAACATGAGTAGGATATAATCCACCATGAACATAAATATCGTGAAGGCTATGTTGATTTTATTTCAACTACATGCGTGAACATGTGCCAAGTCGAGTCACTCAATTCATTCAAAGGAGGATACCATCCCATCATACCACATCATAATCATTCTAATAGCATGTTGGCACGCAAGGTAAACCATTATAACTCATAGCTAATCAAGCATGGCACAAGCAACTATAATCTCTAAATGTCATTGCAAATATGTTTACTTCATAATAAGCTGAATCAGGAATGATGAACTCATCATATTTACAAAAACAAGAGAGATCGAGTTCATACCAGCTTTTCTCATCTCAATTAGTCCATCATATATCGTCATTATTGCCTTTCACTTGCACGACCGAACAATGTGTATAATAATAATAGTGCACGTGCATTGGACTAAGCTGGAATCTGCAAGCATTCAACTCAAGAGAGAAGACAAAGTAATATGGGCTCTAGGTTAAATAAACAATCATGCATATGAGAGCCACTAAACATTTTCAATATGGTCTTCTACTCTCGACCCCTCAAAGGAAAGGAAAGAAAATAAAACTATTTGCACGGGAAAGCTCCCAACAAGTAAAAGAAGAATGATAAATCTTTTTGGGTTTTCATTTTAATTTCTACTACAAGCATGGAAATTAAACTAATTAATTTTTTGGTTTTTCTTAAGGTTTATCAAACACACAAAAAGAAAACTAGAAAAAGAAAATTAAACTAGCATGGATAATACAATGAAAGAGTATGAGCACCGACAACTAGAATAGTGTGTGAACATGAATGTAAAGTCGGTGAGAAATACGTACTCCCCCAAGCTTAGGCTTTTGGCCTAAGTTGGTTTATGGCCATGGATAGCGGCTACTCTCCCCGGTGTACTAAGGTGTGTCATTGTACTGCCACCGGTTGGAGATCTCCTCCGGATCCCACTGATAAGATGATGGACGATATGGGTCCAGTGGTGGTTCCGGCTCGGGCTCCGGCTCTGGAGTGGATGCTTGGCCTCGATGAGCATACACCGCTTCCATCGTGACAAGATAATTATCTGCAGTCAAATCAAACAACAAGGGTGCAGGTAGAATAATAGTCTCATTGTGTTTCTTATTAAATCTCAAGTTATAAAGGAGCATCTTATCATCATTATGAACAATAAACCCATGTGCTACCATGCTCCTGTAATCTAAAATATAAGGAGGCAATATTGTCTCCTCTTTCTCATGGTGCCTAATAGGTATCTCAAAATATTTAGCAAGACGTGCAGCATAGATACCTCCAAGGATGGGGCCTTTTGTATGATTCAGGTTTAAACATTTAGCAATAACTGCACCCATACTAAAACTGTTATCACAAAACAAGGCATGGAATAATATCTAGGACACTGAAGTTTCCACTATTTCCACTACCAATCAAACATCTACTAGCAAATATGGCAAAGTAGCGTAAAATAGGAAAGTGTATGCTAGAGATTCTCGCATCGGAACCCTTCTTTGGATCCCCTACAGTGATAGTGTTAACAAAGCCATCCACATCCCTAGGATGTGGTTCCTCTAATTTTCCCTCAAAGGGTATCCTACATACCGCGCAAAAATCATGTAAAGAAATTTCCCTGAATTCATCATATAAATGAAATGATACTGAAGGCGGTGACTTCTTAGGATAATAATAAAAGTTTTGCACGAAGGTATTGGTAGAACCGTTGCCGACCCCGAAGAAAGGCTTGGTGGGGCGGGGCCGACCGTGGGGCACGTGGAGCAAGCCGAATGCCTCCACGGAGAACACATTTAGGCTGGCTCTACCATCGATGAGGGTCTTGGTGACTGCCACGTTGCAGATGGTGGGGGTGCAGAGCATCGGGAGCGCGCCTGCACCCACCGTGGTAGTGGAGTGATCTTTCGAGCTGAAGATGAGGTCGGCCTTGGGCGCCGCCCAGCCCGGGGGAGCCCCCGGCTGCACTTGGGCGGCACTCACCTGGTGGTAGAACTGCTTGATGTGGCAGTCTGAGGGTGGTGCCTGCGAGCCACCCAGGAGAGCTGCAACGGCAGGAGGCGTCGGTGCCGCGAAGTGCGTGATGAAGAGGTCGTGTAGCTCCTCCCAGGAGCCACATAAGACTCTACCAAGTTGAGCAGCCAGGCGTGTGGCACGTCCACGAGGCCCATGGGGAGTCAGATGGCCATGACCATGTCATCCCCGCCGGCTGCCCAAACTGCTTCCTCGTATGCTTGGAGGAAGCCAGCCGGATCTACTGCACCATCGAAGCAGGGCGACATCTCCGGACTGAACTTGGGTGGCCACTGCACCCGCCGCAAGGCGGGGTGAAAGCGCAGAGGCCCATAGCTCACCCAAAGGTGCACGATGGCCCAGTCGACGGAGGCGCCTGCCATTGGAGCCAGCAACAGAGTGCGGCGGACGGAGCGGCGAATCTTCGACACACCCCTACTTGGCACGCCAAATGTCGGATTTTAGGTTCCGCAAACCCTTGAGAGCTTCGAACTCTAGGGTGCACGCGGAGATCTCAACCTACCCAGTTTGCCGCCTCGCTAACCTCACGGCCTAACACGTCAAGCTCGAAGGGAAAGAAAGATACAACAGTTTACCCAGGTCCGGGCCACCTTGCGGTATAAAACCCGACTCCTGCTTTGTGGTGGATTTGCCTCGAGGGGCTGAGGAAGAACTAGTACAGTGGAGAACAGCCTCAGGAGCGTGTTCTTGGGCTCAAGTGAGCTGGTGAGCTTGTAAGTGCATCTAGTGCCCCTTAGTGGTTTTGGTGTATTGAAGACTTATAGGTTAAGGGACTAATATGTTTGTGAGTGTACACAGACTCTATAAGTCGATGAGGAGTTTGATATTTACAGTGAAAGCCGACCCCTAAAAATGAATGTCTTCAGCTGAAGACTTTGGTTCTCCTGAAGACTTTGAAAGTGATGAAATTGGTGCGACCTTGAAGACTTGGATATTCATGCGAGGATTATGAAGCGTGAAGACTTTTGTTTTCATAGTTTCATTTTCTCTTTCTTGAGTCATAGGAAACACTGCACTGTTAAAGGGGGTCGAGGTAATACAAAGGAAACTGTTTTCCACGTGATGCTCATCTCAAAATCCTACACCTACCCAATCCTTTCGAGTAAAGCCATTGGAAATCTCATATCAGTTCAGTCAATTTCTTCAGTGACAAAGACGAAGATCTTCTGGTCTCTGAGGAATTTGTTCTTACTGAGGAGTTAGGAATTCGCCAGTCCAGATTGCCTACCCAGTGAGGAACATGACAGCCCTGAGGAATTCGAATCTCAAATCCGACCGTTGCTGTGCTACGCGCCAGCTGTCCTAAAATATCTACCACCTAATGGTCATATACTTGAAGGGCATTTATGTCTTATCATGTCGGGCTGCTCCCTAGGCTATAAATAGCCACCCCCTACAACCGCTAGCTGGTTGGCTGCTTCAAGAGAAACTGACACTTGTCATTTGAGAGCATCCCATCCTCCGAGGACTTTGAGTGAAAATCATCAAGTGAGGAAAACCCAAATCCCGAACCCAAACCTACAAACCCAAAGTGATTGAGCATCACTGAAGAGATTGTTCCTGCGTGGAACCGACGCTTGTTACCTTTGAGGACTATGTATCCTCCAGACGGTTAGGCATCATGGTCTGAGCATCCAAGAGGAATTGTGGATCGCCGAGTGACCTAGTCTGTGAAGGTTTGGAAGTCACCTGTGAAGACTTACCACGAGTGTTGGGCGAGATCTATGTGGTCTTAGCTCAAGGATAATACGGTGAGGACTGTGTGTCCTCGAGTTCAAATACTCAGCCGCTCCAACCAGACGTACAACTATCACAGTAGTTGGGACTGGTCGACCAAATCATTGTCTTCACCAAGCCTACTGGTTCTATTTCCTCAACCCTTTCATTTCCTCATTCATGTGTTGATGAACCTGATCATTACTGTTTGAAAACTTTGACTGAAGACTTAGTCTGATTCCTCAACCCTATTTCTTCAGTCACATTGTCTTCAGCCTATTTATCCTGTGTTTACGTTTCCTGTACTCTGTGTTTGTTTTTCATTTCATCATGATGACTATGCTATCGCTCTGTGATGCTTATACCCGAGTACTTATTCTGCTGCTATTAGTACTTTGCTTAGGAATTTCCTCACCCTGAAATTCCTCAGTGAAGAATTCATAAAAATCGCCTATTCACCCGCCTCTACTCGACTTAACGCACTTTAAATTGGTATCAGAGCAAGGTACTCCCTTGTTCTGTGTGATTTTGGTTTAACCACCTGGAGTTTTAGTTATGTCGACTGCAGGTATGATCAAGGTCTCGGCTGGTTGTCCTACCTTTGATGGGAGGGACTACCCCTACTGGAAGGACAAGATGCGAATTCATCTTGAGGCAATTGATAACGATCTCTGGTATGTTGTGGAAAATGGTGTTCCCTCAGTCACTCCGTCTGTGAATGCTGCTGACGTGAAGAGATTCAACCAACTCGATTCTCAAGCGAAGAATATCATATGTGGCCATCTGAGCAAAGGATAGTACGGCAGAGTGAGTGCTCTGGAAACTGCAAAGCTAATTTGGGACAGGTTGTCCAAGGTCAACGAAGGAGTCTCAACTCAACATGACTCCCGAGGTGATGTTCTTCGCAATCTCTTCAATCGCTTCAAAAGACTCGACAATGAAAATGTTCAGCAAACCTTCGATCGCCTCACTGACATCTCAAATGAGCTTCAAGCACTTGGTGCCACTGACTTCTCTGATCATGAGGTGGTGAAGAAATTGCTGAGATCAGTTGATTCCTCATTCAATACTCTTGCACTAATGATTGAAGAGCGAGATGATTACAAGTCACTAGATCCCACTGATATCCTCGAGAGGCTAAACACTCATGAGTTCCAGCTTGCTGAGAAGAGAGACCTCTATGGACTGAGCTATGGAAGACCACGTGCACTAAAGGCCAAGGCAGTCTCCAAATCTCAAGCTGAAGATTCTGGTAGCAGCCTTGGTGATCCTGAAGAACTAAGCCAGGAGCTAGCAATGCTCATGAAGGAATTCCAGAAGTTTTCTCGCCGCGGTCGTTTTGGAAAGTCTTCAAGAAATGATGATTCCTCATCTCATGACTACAAAAAAGAGAACTTGCCACAAATGCAAGAAACCTGGTCACTACATGTTTGATTATCCTCTCTGGGAAAAGGAATCAAAGAAGAAGAAGCACAAAGATGATGATTCTGATGACTCAAACAATAAGAAGAAATCTTCAAAGTCTTCATCATTAAAATCTTGAAAGTCTTTGTCTCACAAGAAGAGCAGTTCCAAGAAGGCCCGAGCATTTATTGGCAAGGAAATGGACTCTAAAGCTGAATCTGAGGATAATGTGGAAGAGGAGGGATCTGAGGAGTCAGACTCTGGTGTGGCGAGCTTAGCCCTTGCTACCGCTTACGTTGTGAAGTCCATCTTCAACACTGAAGAAAATGACCTCCCCAACTCTGCTGACAAGAGCATCGATGACTATGCTCCCACCTACTGCTTCATGGCAAAAGGTGCCAAGGTACTCAAACATTCCCCCTCTAACTCTAGTGAGGATGAATCTGATGACAATCTCAAGCCTAGCTATTCCAAACTTGCTAAAATTGCTATTAAACAACAGAAGGCTTTAGAAAAGATTCAAAATCAACTAGACAGAAGCGATGACCTGTTGGGTGAGGAATTGAATCGAACCAAGACTCTGACAGATAATCTTCAGAGACTTCAGACCAAGTTTGACAACCTTCAAAATCATCATAACACTCTCTTAACTGATCATGAGAAGCTTTCTTATGAATTTCTTCAGATAAAGCAAGATCTTGAGAAGTTAAAAGTGAGTTATGAAGATCTTCAAAAGGAAAACGATTCATTGCTCGCTCAATAGATCAGTTTTGCCCAGGAAGAATTTATTCCACCATGTATAAAATGCATTGAGCGTGAATCTGCTAATTCATCACCTGAATGTTCAAATGCTTCTATTACTGCAAATTCTTCAACTGTCTCTGTGGTCACAGATTCCTCATTTGAGGATACCACAAGTATCACTGACGATAATGCAGGGCTGAAGGAATTGTACGTGACATGCATTTACAAAAGCCTCAAAGGGCATCAGACTCTATGTGATGTGCTCAAAAAGCAGATCTTGAATAGGAACCCTAGGAAAGAGGGTATTGCCTTTGAGATGAAACTCAATGCTGATGGGACCTACTGGAAACCTGAGCAGTATCC
Source organism: Triticum aestivum (assembly GCF_018294505.1). Taxonomy (NCBI): domain Eukaryota; kingdom Viridiplantae; phylum Streptophyta; class Magnoliopsida; order Poales; family Poaceae; genus Triticum; species Triticum aestivum. The sequence goes on along the minus strand of NC_057795.1, from coordinate 473,757,254 downwards.
CAAAACCACATGGGTTGCTGCGAAAGGACCTCTTGTAGATCCATGCACTTTATCAGGCTTTACTTGTGATTCTTCACATTCCTCTGATGAGTCTTTTGACTCCAACTATAAACTCCTTAAGAATCAGAATGGTGAGGTATTTGCTCGATATGTTGGTACTAACTGCAGGAACGGTTCCCCTATGAAGAAAATCTGGGTTCCCAAAAGGTACCTTGAAAATCTTCAGGTGAATGTCATCATGACACCACCTATGAAGAAGAGGAACCCCAGATCAAATTCTTCGTATGGATCAAAATCTTCATATGGATCCAAGTCCTCATATGGACCAAATTCCTCATATGGATCAAATTCCTCACATGGACCAAAATCCTCATATGAACATCATCATGCTAACACTTCTATTTCGCAGGAAAAGTCTAAAGTCTATGAATATGTGCATTATTCTTCAAACCATTATGTTCATAAGTCCTCGAAGAATTTCTCTGCTTATTCATATGCTTACCCTAACCACTCTTCTGTGAAACGAAGTGCACTGGCTTCAATGCCGTCTTTTTCATATGGAGCTCGCAGAATGATGAATTCTTTGCCACCCCTCTAGATGTGGGTGGTGAAGAAAAAGAACTAAACTCTTATGCAGGGTCAGGTCTCCAGACGAACTTAATCGTCTGAAGAAATTGCTGGAGACCTGAATGTGCTTGAATGGACACAAGCTAATCATGAAGAAATGAACTACTCATTTCTCACGTCCTCATAATACTATTGTTGTTGATGAAATTGATATCATATTCTTCACTGATGAAGTATATGGGTTCGTAAGTTGCACTAATTCATCTGTAGGACGAAAAACCTAAATCTACTGGGTGGGTCCTCAACAGTGGATGCACAAACCACATGACCGGTGACAGGAACTTATTGATGGACACTGATCTGTCACCATCTCATCTAAAGCATATCACCTACGCTGACAAAGGCAAAAGCAAGGTACTGGGTCTTGGTAAGGTTGCGATCTCAAAGGATCGACACATGGACAAAGTCATGCTTGTCAAGTCCTTAGGATTCAACCTCATGTCTGTCTCAATGCTTTGTGATCTTGATATTGTTGTCGTCTTTGGCAAATATAGTTGCATTGTGCTAATGGAATCTGACAACTCCAAAGTCTTCGAAGGCTTTAGGAAAGGAGACTTGTACATTGTTGATTTCTCTGCAGGACCACAGCCTGCCACATGTCTACTTGCAAAAGCTTTAGAATGCTGGCTATGGCACCGACGACTCGGTCATGCTGGGGTGAGGAACTTGCATACACTCGCGAAGAAGAAGCATGTCATTGGCATCGAGGGTGTAAAATTCCTCAAAGATCATCTTTGTGGGGCTTGTGAGGCTGGAAAGATCACTAGAGCCAAGCATCCCTCGAAGACTATCATGACCATTTCTCATCCCTTTGAATTACTTCATATGGATCTCTTTGTACCTACTCATTATGCCATGTTTGCTAGTTCTGCATCATTATATGGTTTTTTCATAGTTGATGACTATTCTCATTACACATGGGTGCATATCATCACTTACATAAATGAAGTGCAGGAAGTCTACAGACGTTTTTCCTCAAGGGCTTCTACTAACTTCGGTGTGAAGATCAAGCATATCAGGAGTGGTAATGGAACTGAGTTCAAGAACACTGGTCTTGATGAATATCTTGATATACTTGGTATTACTCACGAGTTGTCTGCTCCCTATACTCCTCAGCAGAATGGCATCATGGAGCGCAAGAACAGAACTCTTGTTGAGATGGCTCGCACCATGCTTGATGAATACAAGACACCTCAGCGCTTCTGGCCTGAAGCCATCAATACTGCGTGCCACATCATCAATAGGGTATATCTTCACAAATTCTTCAAAAAGACCTCATATGAACTCCTCACTGACAAGAAACCCAATGTAAGTTATTCCGAAGTCTTCGGTGCTAAATGTTGGATTAGAGATCCTCACCATCACTCTAAGTTTGCACCGAAAGCATACGAGGGTTTTATGCTTGGTTACGGAACGGACTCACACACATACGGAGTCTTCAATCTCAATCACCACAAGATTGTTGAAACTATAGATGTGCGGTTCGATGAAACTAATTGCTCGCAAAGAGAGCACCTACCTCCCGTGCTAGATGAAATGTCACCTGAGGAATCCATCAAGTTCAAAGCTACTGAGGATATCATCCCTACCAAAGAATCTGCTACAGAATTCATTCCGGATCGTGAAGAAAATCACACTGGTGCTACTGAAGAAACTGGCTCTGAAGAAATTTCTGGGCCAAAGCAAAGTCGTCAACCCTCACATCCTCACATTGCAAATGAAGTGCAGATTGAGAAGATCATTGATGACATCAACGCGCCAGGTCCTCTCACACGCTCAAAAGCTTCACATTTATCTAACTTTTGTGGGCATTTTGCATTTGTCTCTATCACAGAGCCCACTAAAGTTGATGAAGAATTCATGGAATCTGAGTAGATTGAAGCCATGCAAGATGAATTGCATCAATTTGAGCTCAACAATGTGTGGGAGTTTGTCAAGCAAACAGATCCACACAAGCACAACATCATCGGTACTAAATGGATCTACCGCAACAAGCAAGATGAAAATGGCCTTTTGGTGAGGAATAAGGCTCGTCTTGTAGCTCAAGGCTACACACAGGTTGAAGGAATTGATTTCGATGAAACTTCTACACCTGTTACTACTTAAGGCTATTTGCATATTGCTTGCTTACGCTAACCATCATAATATCATCTTACATCAAATGGATGTGAAAAGTGCATTCCTTAATGGCAAGCTTGAGGAAGAAGTATATGTTGCTCAACCACCAGGTTTTGAGGATCCAAAATTTCCAGATCACATCTACAGACTCAACAAGGCCCTCTATGGCCTCAAGCAAGCACCTCGGGCGTAGTATGACACACTGAAGGAATTCCTCATGAAGAAAGGCTTCAAACCCGGTTCACTTGATCCAACTCTTTTCACTAAAGCATATGATGATGAATTACTCGTGTGCCAAATATATGTTGATGATATTATCTTTGGTTGTACTAACCAACGTTACAGTGACGAATTTGCCTATATGATGAGTGAATAATATCAAATGTCTATGATGGGAGAATTGAAATTCTTTTTAGGTCTTCAAATTCGTCAGCAATACAATGGCATATTCATATCTCAGGAGAAATACCTCAAGGATGTGTTGAGGAAATTCGGCATGCAAGACTGCAAAGACGTCAAAATCCCTATGCCCACAAATGGCCATCTGTGCACCAATGAAAATTGTAAAGACTTTGATCAAAAGGTATATCACTCCATGATTGGCTCTTTATTGTACCTATGTGCATCTAGGCTGGATATTATGCTTAGTGTTTGCATGTGTGCCCGATTTCAAGCTACACCGAAGGAATCACACCATAAGGTTGTGAAGCATATTCTTCAATATCTAGCTCACACACCAACACTTGGATTATGATATCCCAGGGGCTCTTCATTTGATCTCATTGGATATTCTGACTCTGACTATGCTGGTGATCACGTGGACCGCAAGTCAACGTCAGGAACATGTCATTTCCTCGGACGATCCTTGGTATGTTGGTCCTCGAAGAAGCAGAACTGCGTATCACTCTCTACTGCTGAAGCTGAGTACATTGCTGCTGGATCCTGCTATGCTCAATTGCTATGGATGAAGCAAACCCTCAAGGACTATGACATCAATGTGAAGAATGTGCCACTCTAGTGCGACAATGAGAGTGCTATCAAGATTGCTCACAACCCAGTTCAGCACTCAAAGACAAAGCACATCCAGATTCATCATCGATTTCTTCGTGATCTGTGTTGAAGGGCGACATCTCCATCGACCATGCAAGTATTGAAGACTAGCTGGCCGATATCTTCACTAAGCCCTTGGATGAGAAGAGATTTAGCAAGTTGTGGTGTGAGCTAAATATCCTGGAATCTTCGAATGTTCTTCGAAAAGGACACACATCCTAACACTTATGCAAACTTGATGACTTAGATGTGCAACACACGAAATAACATTTTTCTTCAATCAATGAAGACTAACCTTCTAAGTGTGAAGAAATTAATGAAGAATTTGACTCTCAGAACCCTACGACAATTTTATGCGGTGTCTGAAGTCATCATTCTTATATGGTGGGTCACGCCACCAACCAAAGTTGAAAATCTTCAATTTGAGTTTGTCACTTTGAAATTCCTCAGTTTTTCAAATTCTTCAACTTTTCAAAGTCTTCACTCTTCCCGTCATTATTCTTCATTGACTATATATATTTGAGTTTTATGTCCTCTACAACATTCACTTATTGCTAATTCTTCAAGCTGCCTTTTCTGCTAAGTGAATGTGATCGGACCCTTTCCCCTCTATGCTAAACTCAACCCAGTCTGTTCACAAATTCTTCATGTGCGTTCTACTTTGAAACCCGTTCAAAATCTTCATTGCGTCCTTGTCAGCTGAAGAATTTGCGAACGAAACATTAAAATATTCTTATCTGAATTTTCAGCTTTTGCCGCTCAAAGCGTTCCACATCCCACGATAAGACTTATCTATTCAACCATGATCTCACACGATCTCCACTACACTGTACGTGGGTGACACATGTCGCTAGGATGAGAAGGGTCACAGGCACGTTCATCCAATTTCTTCGGGCAAATAGTTTTTTCACCGTGGCTATATATACCCCTCACCCTCCTCTGACTGCATTTAGCCCGCTCGCTCTCACTCCCCTCGCTCGAGCTCTCCAGACCTAGCGCTGCTGCTACCTTCATGATCGCCGGTGAGGAAGAGCTTCACTGCCTCGACCTCGTCGCCATCGTACTTGCGCCGGCTGCGGATTTCTTCACTTCGCCACCGCCATACCTGTCTTCCTCTGCCAACTTAGGGCGTGGAAGATCTGGACTGACAAATGTCTAAATCTACATCTCCAGTTCATCGTGTTCTTCATCAAGGGTAATTAAAAGTTACTTTTACTACCTTGTTGATCCTGATGATTTCTACAAAATCTTCAAAAGGTGTTTATTCTTCAATCTCCACACTTTGAACACCTCACACAATCATCTGTTCTTGATCTGTTTCTCTAAGTGATGTTTTTTCCTCAAGATTCCTCAGTTGTGTGAATTTCACAATCCATACAACTCTGGAACCTAAGACAAAGAACGCTTAGTGAAATTCTTCAAGACGTATCTGATCAAATTTCCTCAAACTTGTTCTATTTTGCAAAAACTTCTGAGAATGCATATGACCTCTCCAAATTCTTTGCACCTATACTCTGTTCACAAGTACACATGTCTGTTGCTGAATCACTAGGTTCTCATCAACTTAACTCCTTTGCAGTATTCCTCGAAGAAAAACTGCATACTTCTTCAGAGAACTCGATAGTTCAAATTCCTCAACTGAAGAAAATGGCAGATGAGAAAAGACCTCAGAAAGAAGGAAAGAAACTGGAAGTCAACACTGCCTTTGAGATCCCTGCTGACATTTATGCAGGGTACTGCACGCCTGATGAGGCAACTCATGGAAAAGAAACCAAGAATGAGCGCAAGGTGCGCATACAGAAGATTGAACAAAGATGGGCTCGGGAATGGAGGGAGTACAAATATGTTACTCTGAAATATATGAAGAAATTCGCTATCAACCCTCCTTTCCCAAGACCTCCGTTGGAACCTGGCCAAAAAACTGATCCCACGAACATCAAACATGGTGAGAATTATGCTGACGAATGGGCCAAGCGGCAAGCCAAATGGGCAAAACAGGCCAAAGAAGCAGTGAAGAAATTCAATGAAGATTCTGTTGCTGCCGCTGCTAAGGCTTCCTCAAGCAAGAAGGTTATGCCCAAGAAGCCTGCCCGCAAACCTCCAAGCTCAGCAATGCCCTCACGGCCAAGCTCATCTGTGCCCTCATGACAAAATCCTTAGGCTGCTCCATTTCCTCAGACTGCAAAATCCTCTGCTCCTCCGGCAAAGTCCTCTGCACTTGTGCATCTCGCCACGTGTCAAAGGACAACAGGCATCTCAATTGCCTCAGGAGCCTCTGCAAGTTCTTCTGCTCCTCCTCTGTCTTCAAAAAGCCCAACTATGCTGAAGACCAAGGCCACTGCTGGACGAGGCACTAGACCAAGTCCTCACAAGAAGCAGGTTGCCTTCACAATACCATCTGATGATGAAGAATTGGCTGAGATCATTCGAAACAAATAGCAAAGGGTTGCTAGAGCCAAGGGTAGTGTTGTGCCACTTCTGTTGGATCCGAAGAAGATCCTAGATTTCATTGAACTCTGGTACAAAGACCCAAACACTCTGCTCCCAAAGTTAAACCTCACTCCTGAACAAAGTCACATGTTGATGGCATTCATAGCTGAAGAAAAATGGAAATATGAACATGCCAGGACTGTGAAGAAGGCCCAGTACAAGAAGCAACGTTATCTGAAGGACAATGTGCCGACTCTTACGCCTGACCAACTCCTCACTTTGCAATCTGAGATCAAAAAGCTCAGTGATGAATTTGACTCCTACAGGGCAGAATGGCTGGGAGCCAAAGTCAGATTCGTCAAAATGGCGAAAGGCCTCACTTCCAATGTTGATGCCCCAATGCACATTGAGATTCCTCCGGCTGCTGCATCTGCACAGCCAACTGAAGAACATGCCAGCACCGCTGATGAAAATCAGGCTGCTGATGAAACTGCAAGCACCAGGGCTGATGGAGTTCCAGCCACTGAAGAAATTCCCAGGGCAACCACTAGTGTTGCGCCTGAAGAACAAGTCAGGGCAGCTGAAGCATCTGAAGCTGTGCCTGCTGAAGCTGAACAAGTTAGGACAACTGCATCAGTTGTTCCTGAAGAAATTGATCCAATTTCCTTAGCTCCTCCTGCATCAACACCAACATCAACTCCAATTCTTCCTTCTGCCTTGGAAGTGAAGAAAACAAAGGCTGCAAAGTGAGCAGCTCTGAAGAAAAGGAAAGCATCTGCTGCCTCAGAATCTTTTGCACCAAAGAAGGAGAAGATTTTGACAAGCTTACTGGAGAATCCCATTGATGTTATTCCTCTTTCAAGCATGTCATCAAAGGAACTCGTTCCTTTTGGTGAAGATTATGAGATTTCGAGTGGATCTGATGAAGAAAATCCTTCTGCTGCTTCGACAGAGCAGATGGATGAAGAAATTGAAGCTGACCATGTCACTTCAACCCCACTGGTATCCTCGCCTATGCCTCAGTTCACAGCTGAATAGGTAGGCGTTGAAGAAATGGAATTTGATGAAGACGTGGACATTGGGAGCATCACTCCAGTGATGAATGATGACTTCTGGGAAAGTCAGCACCCCAACTCTCCCCTGTTCACGCCTCTGCAACAAATTCCTCCGTCCCCTATACCTACCGAAGTTTAGATGGGCTTTGATAAAATTCATACTACTCCTTCCTTTCATGAAGAAATTCCAGCCACTAGTGCTGATGAAAAAGCTGCTGAAGAACTAGAGACGCTGCAACTAAAGCAGAAGCTGAAATTCCTCAAGCTGCAGCTCCAGAGATTGAGATTCCTGAGGTAGTACTGCAATTGACTGATACTCCTCATCCAATGCCGAAGAATCCATTCTCAAAGACGCCAAAATTCAAGGCTGATGACTTCTTCCATGAGTGAGTATTCTTCACCGACTACAACCCATATGACTCTGCTCGTCTTAGAAGGAAGCACTTCTGGACTGCCAGCCAAACAAACTTCTATTCTTCGCTGCTTTTCAACAAGGACAAAGTCTTCGATCATGAGCATATTCCTCATGTGGACATGGAATCGCTACCATGCTTCACACCTGTCCTCAGTGCTCTTCATGATGCTGGATTGCTCCACTTCTGCATAGACATATGCGATTGGAATGAAGAACTCATTCTTCAGTTCTACGCGACGCTGCAAATCACCGGCAATGCTGAAGACATTAACTCCTGGGTGTTGGACTGGATGACTGAAAACACTCACTTCAAAGCACCAGCCTCTGAATTGCTTCATGCCCTGCCAGTCAGTCCTCCCCTTGAAGGTGCGCGTCTTATGTACCAAGAACCTGAACTTTCAGATCACTACATGCAAGTGCTGATGAAGCCAATGAAGCCTGGTCAAGCCTCCAGAACCAAATTCCTCGTGAAGGAATTGCTCTATGTGCATCGGACTGTCTATCGCATTCTGACAAAGACTTTGAGTGCAATCAAAGGCCACGACTCAAATGATGAAGAAGTTGTTGGCATGATGAAGAATATGTTGTTCAATATCATGCATGGTATCCCAATGAACTACCATGACTTCTTCATGCGGACTATGGCAAATGTTGCTATGTCTCCCTTTGAATTGAAGCCTTACGCTCCCTGGATTATGAGATTCCTCATATCAAGGTCTTCAATCAACTACAAGGCTGGCACTCTCAACCATGGTAGCTACTTGCCCCCTATTGAAGTCCTCAAGCAGACATTTTCCTCAGATGATGAAAAGGGCAAGACCACTGCAATTGTTGATGAGGGCATTCGTCCATTGGATGGTCAGTTCCGCAAAGTTGCATCTTATTCCACCAATGATGACTCTGCCACTCATGCTTTTGCCGCCAATGCCACAAAGCAAAGTCCTCAAGCCACAGCTCCAAGAGTGATGACTGATCGTGAGCTTCTCCTCAGTCTTTATCAGAAGGTCGATCGCAATCACAAATGGGTGAAACAACAGTTTGGTTCCATTCTTCACAACATGACTGCAACATATAATTCAGTGAAGAAGAACCATTACTACCTCAATGAAGTCTTCGATCGCACCTGGGCTATTCTGTCTCATCTCTATGGTGATGAGGAACTCAAGTAGATGGGTTTCCAACAGGACTTCGGCTGGTCTAAGCTACCAGCAAAGAAATTCAAGAAGGTCAAAGTTCCTCCCTTGGTTCCCAGCTCATATTCTTCATCGTGCGACACGGATGAAAATGAATATTTGGACGACATTGCGGCAAGCCCTACTCCAACAACCGACCCCAACAACGTTGGCGCTCCTCCATCAACCTCGTGATAAAATTCTTTAGGGGCGTTAGTCCTCACTTTTTGTCCCTTTTGGTCATTGGATGACAAAGGGGGAGAAATTTGAGTTAGCCTTCAAGCGGGTCTATCTATATGGGGAGTTTTTTTGGTTAAGTTGCAACTCTCGCTCTTCTAAAGTGTTTGTTGATTGAGTTGTAAACTTAAGTCCGATGGTGACCTGATACTTTTGCTCTGTCTTCGGCATGCTATTTCCTCATATATGCTATGCACGCATGCTGAATTACATCAGTCACCATATTTCATCATGAATTTCAAGTTCTTCATTCTATATGGTAAATGCGTGTATGAATTTCAAGATATAGGGGGAGATCTCCATGATTCTACTCTTCAAATGTGTATTGCTTCAATAGAAAATTACTCATTGTGTACATATTCAGGGGGAGTTCTTATATATCTTGCAATCAAATTCCTCAATATTAAGCACTTTCATTTCATATGTTTATCCCCGTTGAAAACTTAACCTATATTGTCATCAATCACCAAAAAGGGGGAGATTGTAAGTGCATCTAGTGCCCCTTAGTGTTTTTGGTGTATTGGAGACTTATAGGTTAAGGGACTAATATGTTTGTGAGTGTACACAGGCTCTATAAGTCGATGAGGAGTTTGATATTTATAGTGAAAGTCGACCCCTAAAAATGAATGTCTTCAGCTAAAGACTTTGGTTCTCCTGAAGACTTTGAAAGTGATGAAATTGGTGTGACCTTGAAGACTTGGATATTCATGCGAGGATTATGAAGCGTGAAGGCTTTTGTTTTCGTAGTTTCATTTTCTATTTCTTGAGTTATAGGAAACACTGCACTGTTAAAGGGGGTCGAGGTAATACTAAGGAAACTGATTTCCACGTGATGCTCATCTCAAATCCTACACCCACCCAATCCTTTCGAGTAAAGCCATTGGAAATCTCATATCAGTTTAGTCAATTTCTTCAGTGACAGAGACGAAGATCTTCTGGTCTTCGAGGAATTTGTTCTGACTGAGGAGTTAGGAATTTGCCAGTGCGGACTGCCTACACAGTGAGGAACATCATAGCCCTGAGGAATTCGAACCTCAAATCCGACCGTTGTTGTGCTACGTGCCAGCTGTCCTAAAATATCCTACCACCTAATAGTCATATTCTTGAAGGGCATTTACGTCTTATCATGTTGGGCTGCTCCCTAGGCCATAAATAGCCGCCCCCTACAACTACTAGCTGGTTGGCTGCTTCAAGAGAAACTGACACTTGTCATTTGAGAGCATCCCATCCTCCGAGGACTTTGGGCGAAAATCATCAAGTGAGGAAAGCCCAGATCCCGAACCCAAACCTACAAACCCAAAGTGATTGAGCATCATTGAAGAGGTTGTTCGTGCGTGGAACCGATGCTTGTTACCTTTGAGGACTTTGTATCCTCCAGACGGTTAGGCATCATGGTCTGAGCATCCAAGAGGAACTGTGGATCGCCGAGTGACCTAGTCTGTGAAGGTTTGGAAGTCACCTGCGAAGACTTACCACGAGTGTTGGGCGAGATTTGTGTGATCTTAGCTCAAGGAGAATACGGTGAGGACTGTGTGTCCGGGACTGTGTGTCCTCGAGTTTAAATACTCAGCCGCTCCAGCCAGACATACAACTATCATAGCAGTTGGAACTGGTCGGCCAAATCATTGTCTTCACCAAGCCTACTGGTTCTATTTCCTCAACCCTTTCATTTCCTCATTCATGTGTTGATGAACCTGATCATTACTATTTGAAGACTTTGACTGAAGACTTACTCTGATTCCTCAACTCTATTTCTTCAGTCACATTGTCTTCAGCCTATTTATCCTGTGTTTACGCTTCCTGTACTCTGTGTTTGTTTTTCATTTCATCATGATGACTATGCTATCGCTCTATGATGCTTATACCTGAGTACTTATTTCGCTGCTATTAGTACTTTGCTTAGGAATTTCCTCACCCTAAAATTCCTTAGTGAAGAATTCATAAAAATCGCCTATTCACCCCCCTCTAGTCGACTTAACGCACTTTCAGAGCTGGAGAGGGTGGAATGGATCCGATCGGCCCCCTCTCCATGGTGGTGGTTAGGTCCTATTTATAGTGGCCTTGGTCCTCTTCCCGAATGGAGGCGGGAAGGGATCCCACAACGGCCAAATTTGAAGGGGGACAACTAGTACATCTTATCCTGACTAAAGTGGTCTTCACTTGCAAAAGCTTCTGGTTGTGTCGCTGCGTTGGGCTCGGTGATGACCTTTGTCCTGCTGTCCTGGCGGTCTTGGTCTTGTTGCACAAGAATGGAAACCTTTGGTTGATTTCTCGGGACTCCGCGCCTGCTGCTTGCCTCCCTTGCACCAAAGAGGAAACATGTACACTGTGACTGCTAGAGCCCGCCTGGCGCCCGCCTAGCCTTGATCGTCATGGCTCACGTCATCCAAACCTCGTGTGGTAAGCCTTGCATAGAAATCTCCGCTCCTTAGGAGCCAGCCTAAGGAGGCCGATCCCTTTTGAGGTCTTGGTGTCATTCGCCTTGCGAGGCTTGGCCCCTCGCGAGGGTCTTGAGTTGTTGATGTTGAAGCTGGACCGTACCATGCCGTCAATGGAGCCATGCCGTGGGCCGCAGGCAGGCAAGTCTGGGTACCCCCGTATCCAGAACACCAACAACAGCTAAAAATTCTTTTTTAGTAGTAGCATAATTTCTTTGTTGCACTGTCTAGAGTTTTGCTAGGATAATGGATAACATTAAATTTCTTATCAACTCTTTGTCCTAGAACAGCACCTATAGCATAATCGCTAGCATCACACATGATTTCCGAAGGCAAGTTCCGGTCAGGTGGTTGAACAATAGGTGCAAAAGTTAAGGCTTTCTTAAGTGTTTCAAAGGCTTCTACACAATCATCATCAAAACAAATGGAACATCCTTTTGTAAAAGATTAGTCAGAGGCCTAGAAAATTTAGAGAAGTCTTTAATAAACCTCCTATAGAAACCAGCATGACCAAGGAAACTACGAATACCTTTAATATCTTTAGGACATGGCATTTTCTCAATTGCATCAACTTTAGCTTTGTCCACCTCAATACCTCGTTCAAAAATTTTATGCCCCAAGACAATACCTTCATTAACCATAAAGTGGCACTTCTTCTAATTCAAGACAACATTAGTTTGCTCACATCTCTGCAAAACTCGTTCAAGGTTTCTTAAGCAATCATTAAAATAAGTTTCATAAATAGAAAAATCATCCATGAAAAACTCAACAATCTTTTCACAAAAATCAGAGAATATAGCAGTCATACATCTTTCATAGGTAGCAGGTGCATTGCATAAACCAAAATGCATATGTCTATAAGCATAAAATCCAAAAGGGCAAGTAAATGTGGTTTTCTCTTGATCGGGTTATGACACAGGTACTTGAGAAAAACTAGAATATCCATCAAGGAAGCAAAATTGTGTGTGTTTAGATAATCTTTCCAACATTTGATCAATAAAAGGTAGAGGGTATTGATCTTTTCTAGTTGCTTTATTTAGTTTTCTAAAATCAATTATCATTCTGTGGACAGTAACAATCCTTTGTGGTATAAGTTCATTTTTATCATTTGGAACAACAGTGATACCTCCTTTCTTAGGGACACAATGAGCAAGGCTTACCCATCTACTATTAGCTATGGGATAGATTATACCTGCTTCCAGAAGTTTTAGTATTTTAGTCCTTACCACTTCATTCATCTTAGGATTCAAGCATCATTGATGATCAATAATGGGTTTAGCAACAAGTTCCATATTAATCTTGTGATGATAGAGAGCGGTACTAATGCCCTTAAGATCATCAGGAGTATATCCAATAGCAACACGATGCTTCCTCAGAGTTTTTAATAATCTTTGTTCTTCATGTTCTGAAAGGTTAGCACTAATAATAACAGGATAAATCTTTTCCCCATAAGATAAGCATATTTCAAAGTGTCGGGCAATTGTTTTAATTCAAACAGAGTATCACCTTTAAGTGGAGGAGGACCCCAAGAGTTTCAGTAGGAAAATTATGTTTGAGCAGAGGTCGTTGTTCAAAGAAGATTTTATCTATTTCATTCCTTTCATGTATATGCATATCATTTTCATGGTCTAGCAAATATTGTTCTAGTGGATCAGTAGGAGGCACGACAATAGAAGCAAGACCAATTATTTCATCCTTACTAGGTAATTCTTTCTTATAAGGTTGTCTATTAAACTTGGAAAAAATTAAATTCATGAGACTCATCACCAAAGCAAACACTGGCAGTTTGTTTATGACAATCTATAGTAGCATTGACAGTGTTCAAGAAAGGTCTACCAAAGATAATGGGACAAAGGTCATCTTGTGGGGAACCAAGAACTAGAAAATCAGTAGGGTTTTTTATCTTCCCACACAAGACTTCAACATCTCTAACAATACCAAGTGGTGTGATGGTGTCTCTATTAGCAAGTTTAATAGTAACATCTATGTCTTCTATTTCAGCGGGTGCTATGTCATTCATAATTTCTTAGTTAAAAGGAATAGCACTCACACTAGCACCTAAATCACATAAGCCATGATAACAATGATCTCCTATTTTAACTGAGACAATGGGCATGCCAACTACATGTCCATGTTTATCTTTTTCATCGGGTTTGGCAATTCTAGCAGCTTCATCGCAGAAGTAAATAACATGTCTGTCAATATTTTCTACTAGGAGATCTTTAACCATAGCAATACTAGGTTCTACTTTATTTTGTTTAGCAGGTTTAGGTGCTTTAATATTACTTTTGCGAACCACAGTTGAATCCTTAGCATGTTCCTTTATCCTAACAGGGAAAGGTGGCTTTTCAATATAAGAAGTAGGCACAACTGGATCAACATTGTAAATAATAGTTTCATCTTTAACTATTACTGGTTCTTTAATTTCTTCTTTAATTGGTGGCTGATATTTAAAGCACTTCTCCTTAGGGAGATCAACATGAGTAGCGAAGGATTCACAGAAAGAGGCTACTATCTCAGAGTCAAGTCCATATTTAGTGCTAAACTTCTAAAAAGCATCGGTATTCATAAAAGATTTAAGACGGTCAAACTTAAGCTTAATACCTGACTCTTTACCTTCATCTAGTTCGCAATCGTCAGAGTTGCGTTTAGTTCTTTCTAAAAGATCCCACCTAAATTCAATAGTCTTCTTCATAAAAGAACCAATAATAGAAGTATCGATCATGCATTGGTCATCACGAGAAAGCCAAGCATAAAATTTCTGAATAATAATTTCTCTTGAGAGATCATGATTGAGACATGAGTATAACATTGACTTAAGACTCCCCAAACTAGAGTGACACTTTCTCCTTCACGAGGCCAAAAATTATATATATAATTCCGATCACGATGAACTAGATGCATATGATATTTTTTTGGTGAAATTACAATTTCAATCGGTTCCAGTTCCAAGATCCAATATCATCGCATAGCCTATTGACACGTCTCCGTCGTATCTGTAATTTTTGATTGTTCCATGCCAATATTATTCAACTTTCATATACTTTTGGCAACTTTTTATACTATTTTTGGGACTAACATATTGATCCAGTGCCTAGTGCCAGTTCCTATCCGTTGCATGTTTTATGTTTCACAGAAAACCCATATCAAATGGTGCCCAAACAGAATAAAAACGGACAGAGATTTTTTTGGAATATTTATGAATTTTGGGAAGAAGAATCAACGCGAGGAGATGCTCGAGTAGCCCACGAGGTAGGGGGCGCGCCCCAGGGGGGCAGGCACGCCCTTGACCCTCGTGGCCACCCTGTAAGGCAGTTGGTGCCCTTCTTTTGCCGCAAGAAAGCCAATATCCGGGTAGAAATTGTGTCCAAAGGACAACCCAATCGGAGTTACGGATCTCCGAGAATATAAAAAACGATGAAAGGGCAGAATCTGGAACGCAGAAGCAGAGAGAGACAGAGAGACATATCCCATCTCGGAGGGGCTCTCGCCCCTCCCATGCCATGGAGACCATGGACCAGAGGGGAAACCCTTTTCCCACCTAGGGAGAAGGTCAAGGAAGAAGAATAAGAAGAAGGGGGGGGCTCTCTCCCCCTTGCTTCCCGTGGCGCCAGAACGCCGCCGGGGGCCATCATCATCGCCGCAATCTACACCAACACCTCCGCCATCTTCACCAACATCTCCATCACGTTCCCCCATCTATATTCAGCGGTCCACTCTCCCGCAACCCGTTGTACCCCCTACTTGAACATGGTGCTTTATGCTTCATATTATTATCCAATGATGTGTTGCCATCCTATGATGTCTAAGTAGATTTTCGTTGTCCTATCGGTAATTGGTGAATTGCTATGATTGGTTTAATTTGCTTGTGGTTATGTTGCTATTCTATGGTGCTCTCCGTGTCACGCAAGCATGAGGGATTCCCACTGTAGGGTGTTGCAATACGTTCATGATTCGCTTATAGTGTGTTGCTTGAGTGACAGAAGCATAAATCCGAGTAAGGGGGTTGTGGCATATGGGATAAAGGGGACTTGATGCTTTAATGCTATGGTTGGGTTTTACCTTAACGATCTTTAGTAGTTGCGGATGCTTGCTAGAGTTCCAATCATAAGTGCATATGATCCAAGAATAGAAAGTATGTTAGCTTATGCCTCTCCCACATAAAACTTGCTATCGGTCTAGTAAAGTAGTCAATTGCTTAGGGACAATTTCACAACTCCTACCACCACTTTTCCACACTCGCTATATTTACTTTATTGCTTCTTTATCTAAACAGCCCCTACTTTTTATTTACGTGCCTTTTATTATCTTGCAATTCTATCCAACAACACCTACAAAGTCCTTCTAGTTTTATACTTGTTTTAGGTAAAGCGAATGTTAAGTGTGCGTAGAGTTGTATTAGCGGTCAATAGAACTTGAGGGAATATCTGTTCTACCTTTAGCTCCTCGTTGGGTTCAACACTCTTACTTATCGAAAGAGGCTACAATTGATCCCATATACTTGTGGGTTATCACCTATACCATGTCAATGCTTTTCCCTTCAAAGATAAAGGGAAAACCTTCTTCATAGCTTCATCTCTGGGCAAATGTGCAAGCTTAAATAATCCACAAATTTCATCCACGTAGATCAAGTGCATATCAGGATGTTCGGTTCCATCTCCTGCATAAGGATCATCTAGCAGTTGTTCTATCATACCCAAAGGAATTTCATAACCAATATTTTCAGTAGCTGCAGTAGGTTAAGGGGAAACTAATTGTGGTTCTAGCCGAGGTGAAGATACCCCGAACAAATCCCTGAAAGGATTGTTTTCCATAGTAGCAAGTGACAATAAATTTCAGCACATAATGATAATTTTTACTTACCGATTTCCACTTACCAAGAGCTCTTCACTTCCCGGCAACGGCACCCGAAAAGATCCTTGATGACCCACAAGTATAGGGGATCAATCATAGTCCTTTCATTAAGTAAGAGTGTAGAACCCAATGAGGAGCAGAACAAAATGACAAGTGGTTTTCAGCAAGGTATTTTCTGCAAGCACTGAAATAGTCGGTAATGGGTAGTTTAATAGCAAGATAATTTATAACGGACAAGTAACAGTTACAGTAAATAATGTGCAGCAAGGTAGCCCAATCCTTCTGTGGCAAAGTACATGCCAAAATGGTCTCTTATGATAAGCAAAGCATTTTTGAGGGTACACGGGAATTTCACCATGTTACTTTCATTAGGTTGATTTAATTCGTGTTCGCTACTTTGATAAATTGATATGTGGGTGGACCGGTGCTTAGGTGATGTTCTTACTTGAACAAACCCCCTACTTATGATTAACCCCCTCGCAAGCATCCGCAACTAGGAGAAAAGTATTAAGATAAAATCTAACCATAACATTAAACTTTTGGATCCAAATCGTTCCCTCACGAAGTAGCACATAAACTAGGGCTTAAGCTTCTATCACTCTAGCAACCCATCATCTAATAACTACTCCACAGTGCATTCCCTTAGGGCAAAATATGGTGAAGTGTTATGTAGTCGACTTTCACATGACACAACTAAGGGAATCACAACATACATATCATCGAATATCAAACACACATCAAGTTCACATGATTACTTGCAACATGACTTCTCCCATGACCTCAAGAACAAAAGTAGCTACTCACAAATGATAATCATGCTCAAGGTCAGAAGGGTATTAAATAGCATAATGGATCTGAACATATAACCTTCCACCAAATAAACCATATAGTAATCAACTACTAGATGTAATCAATACCAATAGTCGCCCACAAGTACCAATTTGAGATTCCAGTACAAAGATTGAATACAAGAGATGAACTAGGGTTTGAGAGGAGATGGTATTGTTGAAGATGTTGTTGGGATTTCCCTCCCAAAGATGGGAGAGTTGTTGGTGATGACGATGACGATGATTTCCCCCTCCGGTAGAGAAGTTCCCCTGGCGGAATCGCTCACCGGAGGGCAAAAATGGACCTTCTGAAGTTCCGCCTCGAGACGGCGGCGCTTCATCCTGAAAGTCTCCCCCTTGATTTTTAGGTCAAAATTACCTATATACCACAAGATTGGTGATATGTCTCCAACATATCTATAATTTTTGATTGTTCCATGCTATTATATTATCTGTTTTGGGTGTTTTATATGCATTAATATGCTATTTTATACTATTTTGGGGACTAACCTATTAACCTAGAGCCCAGTGCCAGTTTATCTTTTTCCCTTGTTTTTGAGCTTCGCGGAGAAGGAATACCAAATGGACTCCAAACGGAATAAAACCTACGCAATGATTTTTCTTGGACCAGAATACACCCAGGAGACTTAGAGATCTAGTCGAAAGAGCCACGAGGCGGCGACAATGGGGGTGGGCGTGTCCAGGGGGTAGGGTGTGTCCCCTGCCTTGTGGGCCCCTCGTGACTCCCTGACCTAATTCTTCGTCCTATATATATTCCCAAATATCCCCAAACCACCAGAAGAATCCACAAAAACACTTTTCCGCCGCCCCAACCTTCTATACCCATGAGATCCCATCTAGGGGCCTTTTCTGGCATCCTGTCGGAGGGGGATTCGATCACGGAGGGCTTCCATCAACTCTATTGCCCTTCCGATGAAGTGTGGGTAGTTTAGCTCAGACCTACGGGTCCATAGCTAGTAGCTAGATGGCTTCTTCTCTATCTTTGCTTCTCAATACCATGTTCTCCTTGATGTTCTTGGAGATCTATCCGATGTAATCTTCTTTTGTGGTGTGTTTGTCGAGATCCAATGAATTATGGATTTATGATCAGCTTATCTATGAATATTATTTGAATCTTCTCTGAATTCTTGTATGCATAATTTGATATCTTTGTAATTCTCTTCAAACTATCGGTTTAGTTTGGCCAACTAGATTGGTATTTCTTGCAATGGGAGAAGTGCTTAGCTTTGGCTCCAATCTTGTGGTGTCCTTTCCCAGTGATAGTACGGGCAGCAAGGCACATATTGTATTGTTGCCATCGAGGATAAAAAGATGGGGTTTACATCATATTGCTTGAGTTTATTCCTCTACATCATGTCATCATACTTAATGCATTACTTTGTTCTTCATGAACTTAATAGTCTAGATGCAGGCAAGAGTCGGTCGATGTGTGGAGTAATAGTAACAGATGCAGGCAGGAGTCGGTCTACTTGATAGGGACGTGATGCCTATATTTCGTAATCATTGCCTTAGATATCGTCATAACTTTGCGATTTTCTATCAATTGCTCGACAGTAATTTGTTCACCCACCGTATTATTTGCTATCTTGAGAGAAGCCACTAGTGAAACCTATGGCCCCCGGGTTTATTTTCCATCGTAAAAGTTTCCGATCTACTATTTTGCAGTCTTTTACTTTTAGATCTATAAACCAAAAAACAAACCCAAAAATATTTTACTTTTTATTTATCTATCTCTATCAGGTCTCACTTTTGCAAGTAACTGTGAAGGGGTTGACAACCCCTTTATTGTGTTGGGTGCAAGTTGTTTGATTGTTTCTGCAGGTCTTGGTGATTTGTGCGTTGTCTCCTACTGGATTGATACCTTGGTTCTCTAACTGAGGGAAATACTTATCTCTACTTTGCTGCATCACCCTTTCCTCTTCAAGAGAAAAACCAACGCAAGCTCAAGAAGTAGAAGGAAGAATTTCTGGCGCCGTTGCCGGGGAGATCTACGCCAAGTCAAGACATACCAAGTACCCATTATCTCTTGCATTACATTATTCTCTATTTGCCTCTTGTTTTCCTCTCCCCCACTTCTAAAATGATTTTCAAAAAGATTTGCCCTTTTTCTTCGCCCCTCTTCTGTTCGTTTGCTTTTCATTTGCTTGTTTGCTAGATTGGTTTGTTGCTGTCATGTCTGAATCTAGGGAGGTTATTATTGAAAATCTTGAGGAAAAACTTGGGTCTTGTTCTTCGGATCATGAAACTGAAACTCCTCCTAATTACAAGGCAAAAACTTTTCATGTGGGGGATGGTAATATTATTGGAAAAATTGTTATTCAAGAATTCTTTGATTGTACAAGATCTATGCCTATGAGTAAAAAATTTGTTCTTCTTGATACAAATTGTTATGCGGATGCCATTTTTATGCTCGTTAAGAAATTAGAAAGAAAATTTGTGCACATCCATCCTCCTTTGCGAAAGGTGTTTTACGACTTCCCAACATTAATCATCCTATAGATAAAAAGATTGCTACCAATATCCTTATGCGAGAATTTGATTCCATAATACAAGAAGCTAGGGATATTTGCTTTCTATAATAAAGATGCCGCACACCCTCCAATTGAACATATCCTTCATGATAAAGAAACTATGCGTAGTTTGGAATCTAGGGATTATCAATCTTATAGTGTGTTGGGGATATAACTACTGAGTATAAACCACCCAGGAGGGGCCGGGTTATACACACAAGGAATCATCCGTATTGAAGCCCATGAAGACAAAGGAGTATGGTGCTTTACTACAGAGACTTAAAGGCCCAGAGCCTAAGGGCGGATTAGGGCCCATAGACATAAATCGCCATGAGATATGTAACTTGTATTGTGAGATAGGAAAAGGTAGAAACCGAGCCGGACACATGTATGAGCCGGCCTCGGGATTCTATAAACTGTCGGGCGTCAACCTGTGTATATAAAGGGACGACCCGACGGCGGTTCAGGGACAAGAAACAACAACTCGAGAACTAGGAAAAGCGGATTCGCTCCCTACACTACAAAAAAATACACTTCTGTGATGATACATGTTTGTCACAGTAGGTCGCGTTTTTTGTCATGCATGTACATCCGTGAATTTTTTTTGATAGAATCAACATAGTCATACATGTGCTGTCGTAGAAGTGTTCCATGACATTACCAAAATTATCATCATGGAAGTGTCCACTTCCATGACGATAAATCGCGCGTCACAGAAGTGCTTTCGTCAAGGGTGACCGACATGTGGCATCCACCATAACGGAACACCGTTAAGCTATCGGGTCGGATTTTGGATCTGATAACCCGTTAATAGCCCCGACCAATGGGAAATTTCCATGTGTAAAATTCTGATTGGCCGAAGGAAACACTTGTCAGCTCGTCAGTGGGCCAGATGTCGCTCGTCCATTAGAGGAGACATGCCTATGATACGTCGACATGTGGCTGGGCCCAACAGAGACCCATATAGGTTAAAAAGGCCGGCCCAGTCAAAGGCCCGTAGAACTTAATTAGGTACTAGTGGGCCAGCCCAATAACGGCCTGCTTAATAAAGCCCATTTACGGCCCGAAGCCAGATCTAGCCCGTTAATTGTTCGCCCAATATTTGGGCCCATTTACTGCCCGAAGCCAGATCTGGACCTTTAATTGTTCGCCCAATATTTGGGCCCATTCGCGGCCCGAAGCCAGATCTGGCCTGTTAATTGTTTGCCAAATATTTGGGCCCAACTACAGCCCAGTGACTTTCGGCCTGTTAGAGGCCTGATGTAGACATGGGCCCATTTCCGCCCGGTGTGACTTTCGGCCTGGGAATGGCCCCTGCTGCCGATGGGCCATATATGGTCCGACGGGACATAGGGCCGACTAACGGCCCGTGCTAAAGGTGGCAACAGTTAAGCCCAACGTGACTTTGGGCCTGTTAAAGGCCTGTCGCATAATTCGGCCCGTTGATGCCTGTACTAAGCTTTCAGCCTCTTAAAGGCCCATGATATTAGTGCGCCAACTAAGGCCCGAGATATGTTTCGGCCTGGTAACGGCCCGTGAGCTAACTGGGCCCAAAACGGCCCGGTCTACATTTCGGCCTACTAAAGGCCCGTCGACGACTAGAGAAAATTGAGGCCCAACATGCATTTTGGCCTGCTAAAGGCCCGTGGTTTCATCTCGGTCGTAACGGGCCAGTACAATATTCAGCCTGTTAATGGCCGAACGCTACTTGGGCCAAACTAAGCGCTGGGTCGACAAAAGGCCCAACTAAATATAGGCCGGTGTAAGTTTGGGCCTGGCGCAACGTGTGAAGGCCCCAATCATTCAGGTCCAAGAAAGACGCAGGCTGGCCCAATTGTGGCCCGCTAAAAACCTGGCTCGTTAGAGTTGAATATTTCGGCCCGGTCGACTACATCTGATTTTTTTTCAGATAGCGAATGATGGCAGTAACTAGTAGGAATTAAGAACAAACCTACTCTATACAATAAAGAAATTACGTCATAGTAACTAAGAATAAACCTACACTATACAATAAAGAATTTAAGGTATATTACATCCACTGGGCATCGAAGTTCGCCACCAGTGATCATAAAGCGCAACGAAGAAGCAGATTACAAAAACTGGGCACCATTGCAGCGTAACAAAATAATACTGAACCAAGACCTCTTCCAAGACAGTTCAAGAAAGGTTAGCCTTGCAGGGGAACTGCTGCGCAAGCTGTTAAGCAAGGCTGTGAGACCGGCCTAGCATGTCGGTCATAGCTTCCAGGTGTAGCTGTTTAGCAATGAGGTTCTCATTGGTGTTCTCCGCAATCTTTCTTAGAGATAGGACTTCAAGTCGAAGTTGAGTTGCAGAATGCCTTTCTGCTAGAACTTGGGACTGAAGAAGTCGAACTGATTCAGACAATGAATTCTGTGAGCTTGTCTGACTGTTAGTCTCAAGTAACTTGAACACTCCATCAAGACAAGACTTTGAGGTTGTCTTGCTATCTTCAAGATGTTTTGCCTTCTTTGCTGCAATATATGTTGGGTTTGTCTCACAGCCTTCAGCAGACTTGTGCATGCCATCAGGCATATCACCCTAAAACAAAGCAGAGAGATGACAGGTTTTGCACATGTATAAACAAAGATGATAATTGTTCTGTCAATTCTATCCAATTTCAAATTACGAAATAAAGAGTACGTTCAAAATATCAATAGCATAATTTGGCATTTTTAATAATGCGGGGAGCTTCACCACACTACTGGATTACCATGTCAACATAACAAGCATAGATGAAGGGCAAAGAAAATCATTTTATCTATTTTGGATAATGTGCATGACATGTTGTTCATATCATCAGCCACATCAGTAAGATAAAATAGGAGATGACAAGGTGCAAATGTGGGCCGCTTCACCACACACTAGATTATAGATCCACAAAACCAAGCATACATATAGGGAGTATTAAGTAATGTGCATGGTATGAATAAGGAATTTGGTTTTACAAGTAAAACTTAGAACTTACGGTTCTTACGAACATGCATTTTGGTAGAAACAACAAACTAAACAGCAGTAAATGATAGGGAGTATGAGCAAATTAAACATCAGTTGAGGATAAAGGGTTTAGAAGGACTGACTTACATTAACAGTTAACACCGGCTTTATAATGCCCTTCTCCATGTCAAGGGAAGGATAACTCAAGAATTTCAGCACATAATCTTCTTCATAAGCATTGCCTATACTCTACATTTTGTGATATGATAATACTAGAAGGGATAGAGGATAATGAAGATAAGATGTAGATTGATGCTACATAATCAACTACCAATCCCTGGAAGTACAAGCATTACATGAAAAAATGTACTGACAAGAGCAATGGGCTACACTTCTGCACTGGCATTGTCTGTGTATTCTACTTGTTGGTAAGATTAAATATAGATCTGATCTTTTTTAGAAAATGGTGGGCGAGGGAGATAAGATGCAGAATGCTACAAAATGAACCAATCCCTCTTCCCATAATACAAGAGTGTTTTGAACACTGGTGTACTGTACAAAACATTCTTATATTATGGGATGGAGGGAGTAGCTGTTAATGTAAGTACAGTGATAGACCACGTTCAGTCCTTACAAGAGGACTGTAGAGCTAAACCTCTTCAAAAACATTGGGTTGATTCTAAATTTGTGTAAGAGTCCATACGGATCTTATAATGTCCACCAAATGGACGATTACGAGGCTAACATGTGTAGTGATGCTACATAATCAAACAACTATGAAAGTAAGTATGGTCATACAGGGCAAGAGGTACTCACAAGAGCAATGCAGTGTGCAGTATAGTTGCGAGATTCTATGATCCCTTGAGAACGAATGTTCTTTTGCTAACAGTTTTCGTACAAGTGAGACATTAAGGCAAATGCAGAAATGTAGTTCAAATTGTGATGTGATATCATAGACAGTACCTTACGCTGTAGCCGAGACCAATGTGTAACAAGATTATTCCAGTCACCGTCGGATAAATGTAGCACCGGAGACTTTACAGAAATTTCGTTCAGAGGCTTGCCATCGAAGTGCGCTTGCCTCAGGTAGGAACGATACTTCATCAACGAGTGCTTGAAAAGTGCAACCAACCCTTGCTCGTCATCACAATCCAGTTTGCTCCTCGCCTATTTAAAAGAATGAAATCTTGTGTCTTCTGCTAGCAGAAACATATGCAGTAATGACCATGAATAACATTAGTACATTACTTACGCGTAAGTTGCGGAGGAAGACTGGAAATTGTTCTGTGTCTGTGGTATAATCTTTCCATGAAGGAAAGATGCGCACAAAGTTCCTGACAACAACATAAGCTTCGTCTTCTAAACTGGGAAGAAATGGAACAGGGGTCCTATTTGCTGCAATTGGGACTCTCTCTGGTTCGAAAAGGGAGTTGGCAACTGGATTTGGTGTACTCTTTGCTGGAATGGGGGTTTTGCGTCGTACAGCTGGTGCTATGTCAACTGACATAATCATACTGTTTGCTGCAGTTGGGGTCTGCTGAGTTGGGGCATCAGAAATGACCAGTGTAGTAGGGCTAGAGTCTGCTAGAGTTGGGGTATTTTGTGGGTCAGGTGATATTGCAACTACACCTAATGGGCTATTTGACGTATCAGGTGCCACTACCTTTTCCAAATACTTTGCTTGTGCTCCTCCACGATCAGCAATCACCCTCTTCCTTTTGATCGTCTGATACACAAGAACAACATTTGAATGGATAAATATGGTATGTTGACAGATGGAATATGTACTGAAAATGGATAGGCAGGGCGTATTCACGTACACGATGTGTAAACTAAGCTAATGGCAGTTCAACAAAGTAGAAGCAATGCAAAGCATCAGTTACAAGATATGTGCGAGCAATGTAACCTTGGAAAGTTAGAGCAAGTACCTTGATGGGTGAATAAGATAGGGCATCTTCCTCTGACTCCTCCACTAGGGAGCTACATTAACTTAGGTCTCCCTCTAGCCCAGAATCACTGTTAGGATCATATTCTGAGCATGAATCTATAGGTGGAGAGCATTTGCATTGCATTGCATCCAGACTTGATTTCAGTCCCTTAATGCCAAGTTTGACAACCATGGCATTGTTCTGCTTTATTCTTTTCATGCACGCAAGCTCATAATCATTATGATGCTGTTCAGAATCTGAGATTCATGAAAACATAAAAAGTACTTAGATTATCTATGGAATGCATTGTGGATTCAACTCGGAGAGTGTCTCCCTATAAACCCCTGCATATGCAAAGTTCACCTCCCCAACCGTGGTGACCAGACCACACACAAAAATACAAACCCCTTATGTCTTTATAACAGGCAGGCACACATTTCAAAACTGAAGTAGGAACATTAGAATCATATGAAATTTGTATTTAAACAAATAAACTAAGCAATTATGAGTGGCGTAATGTTTAGCTTCAAGGGTGGAGTGTTGGTAGTGTGACACAAAGCAAGTAGGCAGATTGTATTCCATGTAAAAGATCGAAACCTATGTAAAAGCTGGAAATGACACTTTCTTTTTATACAATGCAGTGTTTGTTACCCACACATGATGGAAGAGATCACATAGAGAAATACTATTCACTCATGTCTACGGTTCCAGTATTTAGAAACAGGGTGGTCCACCGTAAAAGAATATTGACAACAAATATAACAAGGCAAGCATAGATGTAGTGAATCAATCATTTACTTGTGAGATTATTAGGACAAGTATGCAGAATTGTAACTACAGTAAGAGACCGTCCAAAATCTGAATGAAGAAGTTTGTCTAGCACTTATTGTTTGCAACTAATCGACGTGAATAATTGGATATTATATCGAATGAGTAAGAAAGACAAGTAAAATTGTCAACAAACCTGGCTTGCAGTAGTAATCTGGGTCAATGTCACTGCGATCAACAATCCAAAATGACTAGTTTCTGTTTCGAGGGCCGGAATTTTGAAAACCCTGTGAACTTTAGAGGTACTAAAGATTACCGAAATACATCTGAACCATTATGTGTAGGTAGCACTGAGCACACAACAAACCCTAATGACAGTCCTGCCTAATGAGTAATGAACCAATTAGAAAATGGGTGATGAAGAGTGGCTGCTGAGTGTTGAGGACGTATCTCAGGATAAATCGGGTTGGCTTGGTGGGTGCTGCACGCCTGAGCCCTGAACGGACTGGGAAGGTAGGCACAGCGGCACGCCCGGGCAGCGGTGACGTTGTTGGGCGAGCAGCTCCTGGCCTCCTGTTAGTCCGACGTCTCCTCCTAGAGTCATGCCGTCCGGGGACGGCAAGTCGCCGGCGAGGCAGGCGGCTGGGGGCAAGTAGAGATCGGAAGCACGCAGCAGAACAGAGGGGAATCGGGGCCTGGGACGACCCAAAATCCCAGGGTGGGCTGGCCCACCGTGGGCACCCTGTAGAGATACACACCCGAGCGGCGAACATGCATTTTTGAAAATAATTTAGGAACATTTAGCTGACCAATTAAACAACTCTGTTTTAATAATATCAGATTCGTATTTGAACATCTAAGCTTGTTTAGCTTGATGGGTGGAGCAGTGTTATTATGACACGAAGCACGTATTCTGATCATATAGTGATCATAAAAGGGGGAAACTCTAAGCATATTTTTTTAGCAAAAGAGGGTTTCCCCTCCGATTTCTATTAAAGAAACTACCACGGAACCAACATGATCAATTAAACCCTACGCATGATCAATTAAACCGTATTATGGTTGTGCCATGGCAGATTTGAAGCTGCAAACCGGAGAAATGATATTTAGTATCCATTGTTTGCTTCGAACTAAGAACTAAATTCTAAGAGCTGAAAAGGAAGTAGAGTAACCAAGTTAAGATCTATTTTCTGGTTGAGATCAAAAAGTTGAGGAGATATGAAGTACCACCTCTCTTGCGGCACCGTGTAGGCATCGGGGGTGTGATGGCTATCGGTGGCGATGAAGCAGATCTGCGACAGTAGACGGGTGCATCAGGGGATAAGTCCTGTTGCAGGGGAAGAGAAGGTCATGTGAGTGGCCCCGGCAAAGAGGACGGCGATGCTGATGAAGTGAGAGGACGCGATGCAAGGCTATTGGTCCGTCGCCGTGGATGAGAAACGTCCATCTCTAGCAGTGGATGATGCGGTCTTGGTAGGCGCTCCGGCATGGTGGAGGATGATGGCGATGGATGTGGTGGAGGACGGCGGTGATGGATGGGGTGGCGGACGGAGGCTGGTGTGGGGATGGGGTGTTCTAGCACGGACGGTGTATGAATGGGAAAATGGAGGGAGAGGTACGGGGAACCATGTTTTTGGGACGCGCCTGTCTGAGATATGGGAAAGTTACGAACTTAGCCCCCGTTTAAAATTTGGACGTCTCATCGGTTGGGGATAGGACGGTAATCTCGCATCTCGCCAATATTTGCCCAAAGCGATTTCGGGCGAGGAGAGGGTGGTTGGCGCCCATGGTTGGCGTCCATGGTGTATGAACGGGGCTGACAGGTAGGGTGGTTGTGTCACGTCTGAGTGAAGTTACAAACTTGCCCCTATTGAAAATATTTGCCTACATTGATTTCGGCCGAGTCGAGTTTGTTTTGCCGCCCACCGTGTATGAATTGGGAATGGAGGGAGAAACAGAGGTCTTTCGGACGAGCTTGAATCAAATATGTTTTGCCACCCATGTTTGACGCCCACCGTGTCAGAATGGGCTCAGAGGCGGTCGTGTCACGTCTAATTGAAGTTACTAACCTACCCCTATTTAGAGCAGTGGAAATCGGGCCGATGGATTGTCCGTGTAATGGGTAGACAGTAATTTCCATCTCCCAAACACTTGGCTTCGGGCAGTCGACGTGGGAGTGGACATTTTGCTGCTTCTTTTGAATTTTGGGACAATAAGCATCCACGTTTACCCTGGCAACTAAATTCGAATCCATTTTGTATTCCTATATGAATCTTTATAAATCATTCTATGTGTTTTTATATATCTTCAAAAGGACGACATAGACGTATTCCACTGTCATATATGAATATGGTTTACAAATGCCGATACTCAAATTTAGAAACTAGAATCTAGTTTAAGGTGAATTCAAATATTTGGAACACTTCATGTCCAACTCAAATGTCACACGCATCATAATGTGTACTCCCATTTAGATATGTACACAAGCGATGTATCAAGATTCAAATACCGAGTCAATCAACCAAGAATGTACAGAACTAATAGACATATAAACACTTATAGAGTATATGGATCAATAATATCAACTAACATACATAAGCCATGCCGCTGTACTTTTTTTGGCTACAACAACATCCTTTTTTTAGCCAGCATCTTGGCCCTTTCCGATGTGTGCCACTTATGGTCCATCTATACTACTACTATTGCTGAATGCACATTCAGCCCGATTGGCATATTTGTAGGTCTGGCACAGCAATCCAAATGAAATGTCTTCGAGTCTTATCAATTAATAAAATTACAAACCAAAAAACAAAAAAAACAATTATTACATGATCTCTAAAACAAATGGTTTGATTGATTACATGAACAGACAACACAAAGGTTATTCAACTATGGAAATAACATTTCACCTATGATTTACCAAGTAGGAATTTAATTTCCTTTTTTCCTTTAGGACCTTAACAATCTGGTCAGTCTCAGCTTGCTTCTTTTGAAATCCACCAAATATTTAATGGTTGTCTTGAGTACTGCTTGTGATTGTGCTATTTGCTTCCTCAACATGTCAACTTCATCTCTAAGTGCAAAAGCAGAATCTCTTTCTACCACTAGTTTAGCCTCTAGAGCATCAGCAGTTGGCAATTCATAATGCACGATTGGGCCAGTGCCACTGCTGTGGGATGATGCAACGTCCATGGGGACCTCGCTCTTTGATCTTGGGCTAACCTGTTTTGCCATTAAAGTTCCGACTAGATTCAGAAAAGTTGAAGTTAGCAAAACATCTCAACTGGGAGTTATAACAGCAAACCAGTTAAACAAACAAGGAATTAAAGAGTTTCGATTGGATGCTGAAAAGTAGTTATTAACATCATTGTAACCCGCTGTTGCAGCAGCAAAGCAGTTAAACAAATAAATAGATATTTAAGTTAAGGCAAACAGGTAATTCTTAACAGTAAGTATCAAACACATAGATAGGCGCAGTCTACAATATGATTAACAGGCCGTGCCATTATGTAATCAGTAGCAAACTAAATTAAGCCAAGCAACGTAATTGAATAATTTTGCAATAAGTGGCTAGCTAAAATTCCGAGAAGCAGGTAACTGAACTTATGCTAGTTCTTTGTACAGGCACACTGCAACTTGTTTTTCGCTTACAAGGTTGTACGAAGGAGTCCATGGCATCAATTGCTTGGATACGCAGCCCCAATACTTCTTTCTTCCCACACTGCATGCGTAAGTCGAATGGTTAATCTGGTAAGATGGTGTGTCCTTGATATGTTATATGAGGACGTGTAGTAAGACTAGTTGTAGCCAAACACATCACACTGGCTTTTACTATATATTTCATGCGATTACTTTTGGCATATCGAGATCTAAGCAATCTACAATAGGATGAAAAGACTGGAATCCTTCACATTATTGGCGAACTCAGTTCATAGAAACAAGCAATTCAACCACTCTGTGAGTAAATCAAAAGCGCCACTGGAATATTTTTCACTATCCAATCATACACGCTAAAAGGGGCGACACCACCATAGGGGCTGGTATGGGCGGCCGCCTCAGGTGGCTGGAAAGTGTGCACCTAGTTTGAGTCGTCCAAGTTGGCCCACGCTAGTTTTGTTCGTCCCAACGCATGAGCAGGCAATGTAAAAAATGAAGAAAAATGTTTCAATTTCGATGGGCCAATAACATAAGTGCAAGGCAGGCCCTATAGCAGGCTCGCGGCCCAAACGAGCGCCTCCCATATCGATCGACAGCGGGAAAAATCCCAATTCATTCGCTCCAGCCTCTAGTCTGGTTCGCTCCTAACCTAGCCGCCGCTGGACAGACCGACATAGCACTTCCTCGCGCCCTCATTGGAGGGTGGTCGCCGGGCTTCAAGCGAATGGAAGGACAAGAAGATGAAGATCCAACCCTGGGTGTAGCCTGCGTGGGAGGCAGCGGCGGCATCACGGGCATGGCATCGAGCTTGCGCAAACGAACAGTCACAACTTGCAAGAGTAGCATGCGCAACGAGCAGGTACATCACAGCCCTAATTATATCTAATTCAACTCTTCAATTTCTAGCCAATAGCTAAACCTAACGGTGTTGTAAAACTGCCTGTATGTAGGGATTCTATGAGAAAATGAAACCAATTTATACTTATTTTATAACTCCCCCAATCAATACTGAACTGACTGAATTTGATGTGTCTAATCAAGTTTCCGGTGCAAACATACAAGCTCATGTTGTTCTTGAGCCTGAGGTGTCTAATGAACAGACTGCTAATGAAGGATTTGATGCAAACATTTTACATGCTCCTGGTGATGAACATATAGTGTCTAATGAGGGATCTAATGCAAGCATTTTGCAAGCTCGTTGAGGGATTTAGTGTCTAATGATGATCTACTATGTTGAGAGAGACAGAGATTTGCAGGCATTGATGACAAGCAAATTATAGTGCATTTTCATAGCTTTAGGAAACGTCGAGGCCATCTGCCAGAAAGTCCCCGTATCATGACACCATAGCATAAATACTTTTCTAATCTGTTGTTTGAAACTATTGGCATACTTGTGTAGGATAGATATATTGATATGCAGTTTGCGCACTGGTTATACGTGCAATTACACTTTGATATTTTTAGCCAAAGAACGAATAATTCAAGCAGGTACAGACCATGTTTGTAGTCCTTGTACACCATGTTGCATTCTGTGTTTTGTGGTGCTTGCATCATTTAGTGTTTATAATCTGAACTACTTTGGATCATTAGATGGTTTTCAAAGTGCATGTAGCTTCATTTCTCAAGTTATGTTGATTTCCGGAGTTCAAGTGCCTTCGTATTTTTTAAGTTAAATGTTCGCCCCTGGTAACTTGAATTCGTGGATGAGCTACTGCACACAAATCATACATGAATGCCAGTACGAATTAAATGAAATGCAGGGACTTATGCTAGCTTGTTGTACAGGCTCACTGCAGCTCTGCTTGCGCTTGGGATGTTCCATGTACAAGTCCATGTTACCACTTGCTTGGATGTGCAGGCTTTGTGCTCCTTGCATCCCCCTCTGCATTTTTGACATGGCGAATGGTTGATCAAATAAGAGGAATCGACCTTGATGTTGTACCGGAGGACATATACTTACAAGGTTATACGGGTGTGCAGAATGTGTACCCGATCCCGTAGCACCGTCATGCTTCGCTAAAAAATGGATTTGCTTGTTTCAGATGATATCTCTAGAAGAAATAAGAGTTAAAGTCAGAGTTGCATAGGCGTGTAAGCTAAGAGAGCAGTGAAAGGATATCCAAACATTGTCGGAACAGTGCAGAAGGGAGTGATGTGTGGATACCTAGTTCGGGCCGGCGTTTGGGCATGCTCGCCTAGCTAGAGTGCGGGTCACTTCAGAGCCGTTGAGGGTGATGCGCTGGCGTTGGCTGGCTGCGCACGGATGCAGATCTTGAGGGGCAGTGGAGCGCTACGATGCGGTGGATGCGACCGTTGGTGAAGCCCCAACGGCCTCGGGGGGCGGAGTTGCGACGATGTGCTCGGTGAAGTAGCCCCGGTGAGCTGGGAGATGGCGTCGGTGAAGCGCACCTGATGCGGTGGAACTCGGTGTCTGTGAGGCACGTCGGTTGCGGAGGCCGACGTTGTCGGTGGATCACCCGGTGCGGTGGACGAGGGCGTAGTTGAGGTAGCTCCGGTGCGGTGGTGAAGCGCGACCGTCGTCTTCGTCATCGTCGTCCGACACAGAGGTGGGGAACGGTGGTGTAGGACCTTGAAGTATGTCTAGAGGGGGGGTGATTAGACTACTTGACCAATTAAACACTTAACCTTTTCCCAATTTTAGAGTTTGGCAGATTTTAGTTATCTTAGGACAAGTCAAGCAATCATCACACTAATCAAGCAAGCATGCAAAGAGTATATGGACAACGGAAATTAAAGCATGCAACTTGCAAGAAAGTAACGGGAAGGGTTTGGAGGATTCAAACGCAGTTGGAGACACGGATGTTTTTGGCGTGGTTCCGATAGGTGGTGCTATCGTACATCCACATTGATGGAGACTTCAACCCACGAAGGGTAATGGTTGGGCGAGTCCACAGAGGGCTCCACCTAAAAAGGGTCCACGAAGAAGCAACCTTGTCTATCCCACCATGGGCGTCGCCCACGAAGGACTTGCCTCACTAGCGGTAGATCTTCATGATGTAGGCGATCTCCTTGCCCTTACAAACTCCTTGGTTCAACTCCACAATCTTGTCGGAGGCTCCCAAGTGACACCTAGCCAATCTAGGAGACACCACTCTCCAAGAAGTAACAAATGGTGTGTTGATGATGAACTCCTTTCTCTTGTGCTTCAAATGATAGTCTCCCCAACACTCAACTCTCTCTCATAGGATTTGGATCTGGTGGAAAGAAGATTTGAGTGGAAAGCAACTTGGGGAAGGCTAGAGATCAAGATTCATATGGTAGGAATGGAATATCTTGGCCTCAACACATGAGTAGGTGGTTCTTTCTCAGAAATGGTAAGTTGGAAGTGTAGGTTTAGTCTGATGGCTCTCTCCACGAATGAAGAGGAGGTGGAGGGGTATATATAGCCTCCACACAAAATCTAACTGTTACACACAATTTACCGAACTCGATGGGACTGATTCAACAGACTCGGTCGGACCGATTTAGTAAACCTAGTGACCGTTAGTGATTTTCGGTGGGATTGACATGCAACTCGGTGAGACCGATTCAGTTAGGGTTAGGGCATGACGTAATCTCGGTAAGACCGATTACACAAACTCGGTGAGACCGATTTTGGTAATAAGCTTTCCAGAGAGTTGGTCAGGTAAACTCGGTGGGACCGATTTGCTCTTTTCGGTGAGACCAAAATGTTACAAAAGGGAAACAGAGAGTTTACATTGCAATCTCGGTGGGACCGATCGCTCACTTCGGTTTGACCGAAACGTTACAAAGGGAAACAGAGAGATTACAATCCCATCTCGGTGAGACCGAGATCCCTATCGGTAGAACCGATTTGCCTAGGGTTCGTGGTAGTGTCTATGACATTTGAAATCGGTGACACCGGATAGGAAGAATTGGTGTGACCGATTTTGGCTTTGGGTTTAGGTCATTTGTGGATGTGAGAAAGTAGCTGAGGGTTTTGGATCATATCACTAAGCACATGAAGCAAGAGGCTCATTAAGCAACACCTCATCCCTCCTTGATAGTATTGGCTTTTCCTATAGACTCAATGTGATCTTGGATCACTAAAATATAAAATGAAGAGTCTTGAGCTATTGAGCTTGAGCCAATCCTTTGTCCTTAGTATTTTGAGGGATCCACTTTCATCATCCATGCCATGCCATTCATTGAGCTTTCCTGAAATAATAGTCTTGGAATAGCATTAGCTCAATGAGCTATATGTTGTTATGAATTACCAAAACCACCTAGGGATAGTTGCACTTTCAATCTCCCCCTTTTTGGTAATTGATGACAACATATAGATCAAAGCTTCGACAAATGATAATAAGATTTAAAAACATCGTCGCTTTGAGAAGTATGTGATAAGCAAGAGCTCCCCCTAAATTTTTGCATAGTTTAAGATTTGCTTTGGACTGCAAATGCACAAGGAATTAGGCTCATGGGTTACTCTTCCATGTCACATACATCTTGGTGGAGCGCTCAAAATAATAAAGATTGAATACATGCACTCATCACCAAGCAAAGTGAATGATCACATAGGGATAGGTAAGATAATAACATATAATCAAGCATAAGTGTAGCTTATGATCAAACACATAATCATCAATGTCTCACAAGAATAGCATAGTATCTCAAGCAATCAAAAGCAAATAAGTTTTAAACAAGTTTTAAACCACCAAAGCAAGAGAGAACAAAAGCAACACACTCTCTCTCGAAGCCTATGATCTATACATTTTTCTCCCCCTTTGGCAACAAGTTACCAAAAAGTTCATAGAAAATGCATAGTGCTAGATCGACTCCCAGGCTTGATCTTTAGTTGGTGGTGTAGAGATGGCTCCTTGGACGAAGGCTTCAGTTGATGTAGAGGGAGCTGGAGGAGTTGGTGCTGGAGCTGGTTGCACTGGAGCTGTAGGAGCTGTGGCTGGTGCAGATGATGTTGCTCTAGTGTCTGGCACTGGCACTGCAGCTGACCTCTGAGCTCTAGGCACTCTGGCAAATACATTAGTGGTAGTCTTTCCCTTCCTCTCCTGCATGTCATCCTGCAGCTGCTCCACAACTGACTGAATCTCAGTTACCTTGACATCAAGATCATAGAATTTTTGTTCCATGATTCTTTTCAAGCTCTCCTGATTCTGAGTTAAGGTGGCCAACCCCTTCTCAATCCTCAGTGTTGATGCTATCAAGTAACCAAGCTGCTCCTGCTTGTTCTTCAAGAAATACTCAGATGCCTCCTCTTGAGTTGGCATCTTGGCAGCCTTCTCCTTCCTTTCCTTCTCCTTCTTCTCTTGAGCTTGAACTGATGATGGATCATCCTCATTCATGACAACCTCATTGTCCTCAAAGTCTGGATAGAGAGGAAAATGTTCCCTATCCAATAGATATTTGCCTATGCCCATCTTTGAGTTAATCAACTCTTGAATCTGAGGGGCATATCCACAACTCCTCTTATGATCTGCTGCAGTCCTCTTAATGGTTTCTACTATAAGGCTCATGACCTTGAATTTCTGAGGCACATCAAACAAATGCAACATGTTGATTGCATGCCCTCTGATCATGTTGTGGTCACCTGACTTAGGCAATAGAGTGTGCCTTAGGATCCAGTTGATTGTAGGCAGCCCTGACAGAAGAAAGTGGACTGATCCAAAAGAGAAAGTCTCTAGGGCTTTGTTTGGGATCTCTTTGTACATATGTGCCATGGTATTGTGTCCCATTTTCTTCTTGGCATATACATCCAGGTCATCATCATTTTCCTTTGGAGCATTTATCAGATTTGCCCACTCCTCAACAGTTAACTGGTACCTTGTACCTTCAGACATCCAAACTATTCTCCCATCTGGATAGAAGTGTGCTATGGAGTAGAATTGCATAATGAGTTCATCATTCCAGTTGGTGAGCTTCTGCCCAATAAAATCTGCAACTCCACAAGCAACAAAACTGTCTTGTACTCCAGGATAGTGTTCTTCATTTTCCTTCATGTAGGTCCAGTCGACCCACCTCATATCACACACAATGGGCTTTTTGTCCAACAAGATTGTCTCAGAGAAGTCATGCTGTTCCTTTGTATGGAACCTGTAATCAACAGCAGTTCTTCTCCTTGTGGCATATGGATCTTCCATCCTCCATAGCCTCAACCCTGAATCTTTTCTGATGTTCATGTCCTCAGCTACAGGATGGGCATCATTATGGTCTGGTATCTTGGGCTTGAGCTTCCTCAGAACTTGTCCTTCTTCATCTTCCTCCTCAGCAACCTCAGGCACTGGGGCCTTGTTCTTCTCAGCAGCTGGAATACTCCTGGTATTCCTCTTTGGTGCAGACTTGGCCTTGGGGGCAGCTTTGGGTGCTTCCTTGGGCTTAGATGTTGCAGCCCCTGATCTAATAGCATCTCCCATAAGCTTTGGTGCCTTTGGTGCTGGTGCAGCAAGCTCTTCTTCTTCTTCCATCATGGAAGGTTGCCCAACAACTCTGGCCATGGTTTTCTTGACCCTTTCCTTCCTTTTCTTTCCTTCAGTAGTCGGCTCTTTGGGATCAGGATTTTCAGGCAGTTGAGTTGATGCTCTGGCTTTGGACATTGGTTGTCTTCCTGCAGGCCTTTTGATCTTCATGCCTGGCTTTACTGCAGTTGAACTGAGCACCTTCTTGAGCACTACCTTCTTGGAAGTAGCGTCATCCTCTTCAGCTCTATAATCCTCATCTTCAGAGTCTGAGGTTCTCTTCTTCCTTTGCCTTGTAGCAGCCTTAGGCAGGTTGCTAGGAGTGCTCCTGCTGCCTTCATCTGAAGTGCTGGAGGGACTAGTGCCCTCACTCATTTGCATCTGCCCTTCTAACCTATTCTGACTGTTACTCTGGTCTGACATGCTGCAAACTCTGACTGCTGACCCTGTGAAGAGTTATAGATGAGATGGAGTGGATGAGCATCACAAAATGCAGAGATTTTTGCAAAAGAATGGTTCAAAAATTCAGTTTTAGTTTTCCACAGAAAGTATTTCGGATCAACCGATTTTCAAAATCGGTGATACCGAAGCAGTTTTGGAACCTAAACTGATGAACTTGGTTGGACCGAGTCACAGTTCGGTGGCACCGAGACTGCTAGGGTTTCACAAAGTCCTAAAATCGGTCGCACCGATTAGCAATTCTCGGTCAAACCGAGAGTTACTAGTGCAATGGAATAAGCCAAATCGGCGAGACCGAGTTTTTCAACTCGGTGGGTCCGAGATGGTTTCGGCGGAAACCTAACCCTAAATTTTTAAATCTCATCTAATCTACGGATTGCATTGACTGGATAGGAGTGTTTCAATCGTGGCAAGAATCAATAAGAACACAATGTGCTAGGAATCGGACGAGGATAGCACAGTGATCGAGTCCATACCCTAGCTTGGCGATGAACTCGCTACGGCGGCAATGGCGGGGTTGAATTCCATTGACGGCAGCGGAGACCAGCGACAGGGGGCGGCTGGCGACGAGGAGACGATCCGGAGACCTTGGAGGCAGACGAGCTATTGCGCGGGCGAATGGGTTCGGAGAAATTTCCAAATTTTGCCCGTGACTATATATAGCCCGACCCTGTCGGTGTGACCGAGTGGAACAACTCGGTGGCACCGAGATTCATAACTGTGTTTAGTTACTGCAACTCGGTGTGACCAAAAAGCTCAAATCGGTTGCACCGAGATTGAAACCTAGATCGAGTTAGTGATCTCGGTAGGACCAAAATGGAGGAATCGGTCAGACGAAGAATCACAAAGAAGTTTTGGAAGTTTAAGTCTATGACGAATCGGGGACTCCGAGTGCTCCTCACACAGAGTGGTTCGAATCTGACTTGGTCAAATTTTGTGACGTAGCATGAATAGAGTTTGAGAAGAGAAGAGCATAGATAGCTAGAGAAAGTTCTTAGGCATTCTTGTCCATCCACTTGGCCAAGAGAAGGAAGAACCAAACAATCAAAACAACAAGTGGATGTCCTTGAATGAGTAAAATATGCACCAACATGCTCACACAATAAGATGGCAAATGAAATATGTGGCAAAGCATGCACAACCAATTCTAGCATCTATCAAACAATTTGGCAATGACTAGGTCATCTATATATGAGTATATTGACTTAGGAGTCAAATGATAAACATTTGATCATATGTCATACTCATCGTTTAAGCCCAAGTGGGGTTACCACTTTTACATAATGCATTGATGTGTTCACACCATTAGAGTTGCTTTGACTCAAGTCTTAGAGTTAAGCTCCCCCTAGATGTGAGATCCCCTTTTAGAGGGATGAACTAACCTTGGGTTTTGTTGATGATGACTTCATGTAGGTGTTGAAGATGTGGATGCTCAATGTTGATGTAGATCATTCGGAGCAAACCGTTGGAGTGAGTTGCACTTTCAACATACCTACATGGGTTAGTCCCACAAGGAACAAACAAGAATATCCATAGACATAGAGTGATGCACACACAAGATGATGTCCATGAAAACATTAGGTTACCTTGTTCCTTGCCTTACCAACATGAGGGTTTGTGACTCCTTGAACTAGTGCAAGATGTGGAAGTTGATTGCACTTGTCCTTGCCATAATAATATGAGTGAAGAATGTTGGTGGAGTCACCCTCAAGAACTCTCTAGTTCTTCTTCTTCGGGATCCACATCATCTTGATGGGAATCCTCGGAGTCGTAGTTGTACTTGATGAAGTAGAACTTGACGTAGTCTTGGGAATCCACTTGACCGAGACCTTAGGTGCTTCTTCAAAAGCATCAATCTCTTCTTGAAGCTTGTCCTTGCCTTTGTTCTTGTGGTCTTGTGGTGGAAGATCATCTTGAGCTTGTGTTCCCTTGAAGGAAGTAGGATCATACTTCTCTTGTTGAGGAACAAACTTCGTCTTGGGGTATTGATCTTCTTCCCACTCAACTCCATTGGCATTGAACTTCCGTTCAAAACCAACACCTTGATTCTTCCGGTGCCTTCCTTGCTTGCGTACAATTTCCTCGAATTGCTTACTCCCGGCAAGGCTCTTGTAAACACCTTTCTCTATAATTCCCTTCAATAAGCTATTTTCTTGCTCAAGTGTAACTTGGCTAAGAGAATCACTAGTGGAATCAAGAGAACTACTAGAAGCAACAATATTGGATTTGACATTATTATTGTTACTACTAGAGGAAGTATTTTTCTTGTACTTGTTACTAGACTTGACTTGAGGCATGTAAGTAGATAGGAGTAAACGCTTGGCAATGTAAGAAGAACTTTTCTTATGGAGATCATCATTGATTGCTTTTAATAACTCATGCTCTTGCTCAAGATTGAGCTTTTCAAAGCGTAACTTCTCATGAGCCCTTAAAAGTTCTCAATGATTTTCGAAGATAGTTTCATGAGCTAACTTAAGAGTGTTTAGTTCTTTAGTTAGAAGGTCAATCTTCTCCTTATCATTGTCATTCGTTTTATCTTGATTAGCATGATTAATTGACGTTTCATCATAGTATCCATCACTAGAGTTGTCAACAAGTAAATCATCATCCACAAGCAAGTTATCTTCATCACTATTGAAATCAACATACTCAGGATGTGTTACCTTTGGACCTTTGGACATGAAGCATCTTCCAATTCCTTCATTTGGTGAATCAAGTATGTCGTAGGAGTTGGTTGACACAAGTGCTAGACCGGCAACACCTTCATCTTGAGTATATTCAGAGTCGGAGTGATAGCTTCTCTCGGAGTGTTTGTCGGAGTCGGAGCCGGAAACCCATTCACCAACATGAGCTTGATGTCTTTGTTTTGTGTAGCTCCTTGATGACTTGTCCTTCCTTTCCAAATCTTTGCTTCTCCGTGAGGTTCTTCGTTCATAATGATCATCTCTACTCCTCTCTCTTTGTGGTGATTCTTCTCTTTTGCTTCTTCTTTTTGGAGAATCTTCTCTTCTTTTGTAGGGTGCCGTACACTCACTGGAATAGTGTCCAGGCTTCCCACAATTGTAGCAATTGCGCTCTCGACTGGAAGATCTTTTGTCATGGTAAGACCTTGACTTGGAGCTTCTTTGTTTGCTTCTACTCTTGTATAATTTGTTGAAGTTCTTCACCATTAAGCTCAATTCTTCATTGAAGGTCTGTTTCTCACTTGATGATGTGGGGGCTTCACTTGAGGCTTTGTAAGCACCACTTGACTTGTTGTGAAGTTCCTCCTTATCCTTGAGTGACATCTCATGAGCAACAATCCTTCCAATGACTTCCGTTGGCTTGAGATCTTTGTAGTTTGGCATCATTTGGATCAATGTGCACACTGTATCATACTTTCCATCCAATGCTCTTAGGATCTTCTTGATGATGAATCTGTCGGTTATCTCTTCACTCCCTAAACCGGCAATCTCATTTGTAATAAGAGCAAGCCTAGAGTACATTTCAGCGACACCTTCACCATCCTTCATTTTGAACTTGTCAAGCTGACTTTGGAGCACATCCAACTTGGATTCCTTGACGGATTCGGTACCTTCGTGCATATCAATCAAAGTGTCCCAAATTTCCTTTGCATTCTCAAGACGACTGATTTTGTTGAATTCTTCAGGGCACAATCCGTTGAAGATGATATCACAAGCTTGAGCGTTGTATTGCAACATCTTCAATTCTTCTGCATTAGCTTCACGGTTCGGCTCTCTCCCATTAAAGAATTCACCTTGCAAGCCAATACAAATGATAGCCCAAACAGCGGGGTTATGTCCAAGAATATGCATTTTCATCTTATGCTTCCAACTAGCAAAATTAGTACCATCAGAGTAAGGACCTCTACGGTGATAATTTCCCTCGCTAGACGCCATACTCTCCTAGGTTGTGAAACCAAGGCTATGACCACCAAAAGCTATGGAAATCAAAGCAAATGGAGACCAAAGCTCTGATACCACTTGTAGGACCTTGAAGTATGTCTAGAGGGGGGGGGGTGATTAGACTACTTGACCAATTAAACACTTAACCTTTTCCCAATTTTAGAGTTTGGCAGATTTTAGTTATCTTAGGACAAGTCAAGCAGTCATCACACTAATCAAGAAAGCATGCAAAGAGTATATGGGCAGCGGAAATTAAAGCATGCAACTTGCAAGAAAGTAAAGCGAAGGGTTTGGAGGATTCAAACGCAGTTGGAGACACAAATGTTTTTGGCGTGGTTCCGATAGGTGGTGCTATCGTACATCCACGTTGATGGAGACTTCAACCCACGAAGGGTAACGGTTGCGCGAGTCCACAGAGGGCTCCACCCAAAAAGGGTCCACGAAGAAGCAACCTTGTCTATCCCACCATGGCCGTCGCCCACGAAGGACTTGCCTCACTAGCTGTAGATCCTCACGAAGTAGGCCATCTCCTTGCCCTTACAAACTCCTTGGTTCAACTCCACAATCTTGTCGGAGGCTCCCAAGTGACACCTAGCCAATCTAGGAGACATCACTCTCCAAGAAGTAACAAATGGTGCGTTGATGATGAACTCCTTGCTCTTGTGCTTCAAATGATAGTCTTCCCAACACTCAACTCTCTCTCATAGGATTTGGATCTGGTGGAAAGAAGATTTGAATGGAAAGCAAGTTGGGGACGGCTAGAGATCAAGATTCATATGGTAGGAATGGAATATCTTGGCCTCAACACATGAGTAGGTGGTTCTTTCTCAGAAATGGTAAGTTGGAAGTGTAGGTTTAGTCTGATGGCTCTCTCCACGAATGAAGAGGAGGTGGAGGGGTATATATAGCCTCCACACAAAATCTAACCATTACACACAATTTACCAAACTCGGTGGGACCGATTCAACAGACTCGGTCGGACCGATTTAGTAAAGCTAGTGACCGTTAGTGATTTTCGGTGGGACTGACATGCAACTCGGTGAGACCGATTTTGTTAGGTTTAGGGCATAACGTAATCTCGGTAAGACCGATTACACAAACTCGATGAGACCGATTTTGGTAATAAGCTTTCCAGAGAGTTGGTCAGGTAAACTCGGTGGGACCGATTTGCTCTTTTAGGTGAGAGCAAAATGTTACAAAAGGCAAACAGAGAGTTTACATTGCAATCTCGGTGGGACCGATCGCTCACTTCGGTTTGACCGAAACATTACGAAGGGAAACAGAGAGATTACAATCCCATCTCAGTGAGACCGAGATCCCTATCGGTAGAACCGATTTGCCTAGGGTTTGTGGCAGTGGCTATGACATTTGAAATCGGTGGCGCCGGGTAGGAAGAATCGGTGTGACCGATTTTGGCTTTGGGTTTAGGTCATTTGTGGATGTGAGAAAGTAGCTAAGGGTTTTGGAGCATATCACTAAGCACATGAAGCAAGAGGCTCATTAAGCAACACCTCATCCCTCCTTGATAGTATTGGCTTTTCCTATAGACTCAATGTGATCTTGGATCACTAAAATATAAAATGAAGAGTCTTGAGCTATTGAGCTTGAGCCAATCCTTTGTCCTTAGTATTTTGAGGGATCCACTTTCATCATCCATGCCATGCCATTCATTGAGCTTTCCTGAAATAATAGTCTTGGAATAGCATTAGCTCAATGAGCTATATGTTGTTATGAATTATCAAAACCACCTAGGGATAGTTGCACTTTCAGGTGGGGAAAGAGATGAGACAAGGGGCGATTCGAGGGATGGCGGTGAATTAGGGATTTGAGCAATCTGGGCGCGGAAGGGGACGGTGGAGAAGAGAGATTTTGCAGGGCTGGAATTGGGGCCGCCGGATATTTCAATCCGAAACGTGGAAGCACGAACTTATATTGCCGTCGTCCTTTTTTTGGGGGGGGGGAGGGGTGTGGGTGGCTGGGTGCTACGCGTCGGTCCGACACACGCGACCAACCTGACATGACTATGCTTCGGTGCCTAAAGGCACCTGCCTTTGTGTCCATGACATGTGGGCCCAACAGGTGGTTGGCCCACATGTCTGTCACCCAAGGCAGTTGCCTTTAAGGCACCAAAGCAGAGTCCACCCCGACACGACCCTGGTCTGCCTGGTGCGCCTACATTTGAGAATGCAAGCGAATCTTCTTTCATTTGCAAACGAATCTGTATGTATTACCATGCTCGTGTTTTCCTTGCAATAATTAGTCATTTGAAACGAGATCACTACAAAAAAATACACTTCCGTGATGATACGTGTTTGTCATAGTAGGTCACATTTTTTGTCATGCATGTACATCCATGACAAATTTATGACAGAATCAAGATAGTCATACCTATGCTGTCGTAGAAGTGTTCGATGACATTACCAAAATTATCATCACAGAAGTTTCCACTTCCATGATGATAAATCGCGCGTCACAGAAGTGCTTTCGTCAAGGGTAGCCGACACATGGCATCCACCGTAACGGAACGCCGCTAAGCTATCGGGTTGGGTTTTGGATCCGATAACCCGTTAACAGCCCCGACCAATGGGGATTTTCCACGTGTAAAATCATCATTGGCTGGAGGAAACGCATGTTGGCTCATCGTTGGGACAGATGTCATCCACTCATTGGACAGAAGGCGCCTATGATACGTCGACACGTGGCACGACCAATCAAGTTTAAATGGGCCGGCCCAACTAAAGGCCCACAAGATTTGGCGGCCCATAATCGGCCGACCCAGTTAAATGCCCACGAGATTTTGCGGACTATAATGGGTTGGCCCAGCTAAAGGCCACAAGATTTCGCGGGCCATAATAGGCCGGCCCAGGTAAAGGCCCACAAGATTTTTGTGTGACATAATGGGCCGGCCCAGGTAAAGGCCCCCAAAATTCTTGCGGATCATAATGGGCCGGCCCAGCTAAAGGCCCACGAGATTTCACCGACATTAATGGTCCGGCCCAGCTGTAGGCCCACAAGATTTTGAGGACCCTAGTAGGCCGACCCATTAACTGGCTGCCATGTTTTGGGCCAAATGCTGGCCCATAATTGATCCGGTCCATTAATCGCCTGCCACGTTCCGGGCCTAGTAATGGCCCATATAAGATCCGGCCCGTTAAAGGCCTCCCACTTTCTGGGCCAAATCACGGCCCAGATTAGGTCCGACCCTTTAAGAGGCTTTGGGCTCAATTATGGCCCATATCAGATTCGGCCCGTTGACTGGACGCTATGCTTTTGGGCCCACTTGCTAAAGGCCCATTTAGTTATTCGGCCTGATATTAGTTTCGGCCTATTAAGGGCCCATTTAACATTTCGGCCCTATATTAATTTCGGCCTGTTAAAAGCCCGTCATATAGTTGGGCCTAACTACGGCCCGGTTTGCATCCGGCCTGCTCGCAGCCGATATCTGATTGGGCCAAACAAGGACCAAGACAACTTTGGCCTGTTAAAAGCCCGTGAATTGATTCGCACAATCATGGGCCGGGGTCCATTTCGGGCTGCCGCCGGCCCGTGAGCTATTCGGCACGTTTCAGGCCCAGCCTACTTCTCAGCCTCCTAAAAGCCCATTGAGTTTTCTTGTGAAAAGAGGGCCGGGGGTTACTCGGCCTATTAAAGGCCCGAATCTACTAGTGGGCCAGTTTGACGGGGGCCATGATACGGATCATACATCGTGATTGCATGACGGCCCGATTATGTATCGTAATTTTACGGTTTGGCCGGTTTACTGCAAAGATAGGATATATATACAGTAAAATAACTGCAGCATCGTGAATAAGAAAAAACCTAGACTATACAATAAAGAAATTACGACATATTACATCCACTGGGCATCAAAGTTCGCCACTATGATAATAAAGCACAAGTAGACAACCGAATACATACACTGGGCATCAAAGATCGCCACCAGTGCAAATAAACACACCGACAAAATAATATACTAAACCAACAGCACTTCAATAGAGTTCAAGAAAGGTTAGCCCTGCTGGGGAGCTGCAGCGCAAGCAGCTGAGCAAGATGATGAGACTGCGCTTGTTCAACACTTATATCTTCCTCACTCTGAAAGATAAACAAGCAGACAGATGACAGGTTTTGCACA
Organism: Triticum aestivum; assembly: GCF_018294505.1. Lineage (NCBI taxonomy): Eukaryota > Viridiplantae > Streptophyta > Magnoliopsida > Poales > Poaceae > Triticum > Triticum aestivum. The sequence goes on along the minus strand of NC_057795.1, from coordinate 473,713,262 downwards.
TAAAAGTATCAGTGCTGACAATTCATCACATTTCTTACTGACGAATAAAGTGACACAGTTTAAAATTGCATTAACACAATATGGTATTGTTCAGGTCAAGACATGGCAGGAATTGACATTGTGAAGGAGTTGGCAGCTTCACGACACCACTGGATTACAGATCAAGAACTCATAAGTATCAATGGTTAGTGTGCTGTCAATTTATCCCATTTCAGATTGGCAAATAAAGAGGCGGTTTAAATAATAGTAGAATGATATGACATTGTTCATAGTTAAGACATTGCAGAATATGACATTGTGCTGTAGTGGGTAGGTTCACCACACCACTGGATTACGGATGAAGAACAAAAGCATACATGCAGTGCAAAAGAAGATCACTTGCTCTATATAGTTTAATTTACATGGTATGAAGAAGTAACTTGGTTGTACAACTGAAAACTTAAATTGAGAAGGACAAACTTTTGTTTATAAACTACATAATAAACTTTAAACATGCAATTTCATGCAAACACCAAAAATAAACAGCTGTTGCAGTCATGCCTAACCAAATATACACAACAAAGTTTGAAGGCTTGAGAAGGACAAACTTACATTACTAGTGAAGACAGGCTCTATAAAGCCCTTGTCCATGCTGATGGGGGGGGGGGCAATTCAAGAAGTTTAGCACAGAATGTTCTTCATAAGCATTGCCTTTATTCTACATTTTGTTAAGAGTAAATATAGATGTGATAATATACGAAAAAATGGAGAATATTTAAGATAAGATGAAGAGTGATGCTACATAACCAAGTAGCTATAAATGTATGTGCAGCGATACAGGCAAAAGGCACAGCCAAGAGCAATGCACAGCTAAACTTCTTCAGTACCAACCTTATGGTAAGAGTAAATATAGATCTGATGTGTAGAAAATGAAGGGCAAAGGAAAATAAGCTGCAGAGTGATGGTACATGAACAACTACATGTCAATATAAGTACACTGATAAAGGACAGCATGTACTTACAAGAACAATGCAGAGCTAAAAAAATTCATTGGCATTGGATATATTCTACACTAATGTAACCATTCATACAGATCAGATAATTTGGAGTGAACAATTGATAAGCAAGCTATCATGCATACTGCTGTCACATAATGAACCAGGTATGTATGCAAGTACAGTGATACAGGACAACAGATACTAACAAGAGCAAAGCAGCGGGCAGCATATTTGCGATATCCTGTCGTTCTTTTCAAACCGGAATTCTTCTTCGAGCTGATTTCCTGCAAAAAAGATCTGTAAGGCACATGCGTTGTGCTTTTGAAAGTATATATGTAAAAAAATGATGTATATAGAATGTAATTCCAATTGAAATGGATCCCGCCCGAAAAAAATAGTAGAATACAAACGGGATTCGAATTGATTTGGCACGGTAAACGTGCACTGTGCAAAATTTGAACGAAGTAGGGAAAGTCGCAGTAACCGCCTGAAACCAAAATCTGCGAGATGGAAATCACTACTACCTATCCTTGCCGCGCAAAGCCTATCTGCTGGATTTCTATAGGTTTCGATAGGGGTAGGTTTGTAATTTCACCCAAATGTGACGTAACCGCCTCTCACCCGGATTCATACACGGTGGGCGCCAAAACACAGTGTGCCCTCGGCCGAAATCGACTCCCTCACCGATTCATATTCATACACGCCAAAAACAAACTCTCGTCGGCAAATATTCGGTGTATGCGAGATTACCGTCCTATCCCCAACCGACTAATGTTGTTGTGATGTAGTAGAAATTTGAAACGGGGGCTAAGTTTGTAAATTTCCTCGCATTTGAGACAAGCGCACCCTGACTACATGGTTCCCCCTTCCTCTCTACCTCCCTTTTCCCCATTCGTACTCCGTGGGCGCCAAAACACCCTTTCCACCCCACCCTCCTCCGTCCGCCGCCGTCCGCCACCCCATCCACCGTCGTCCTCCTCCACCATGCCGGAGCTGATACCCCGCCGCCGCCGTCCATTACAAGAGATTGACCTCTCTCATCCACGCCTTCGGACCGGGATCCTTGCATCCCATCCTCTCGCTTCATCCCCTTCGTCGTCCACCTTGCCGGCGCTGCTCCTACGACTGTCTCGTCCACCGCGCCCTGCCGCCACCGTCTACCCTCCTAGATCTGCTTCCACGCTGCCGACAGCCATCGCTACCGCAGCACCGTCAAATTCTCACCAGATGCGTACACGGCGCTGCACCAGAGGCGGTACTCTTTCGTATCTGCTCAACTTATTTATCACAGCAAGAAAGTAGATCGCCACTACTTTACTCTGATTTCTTGTCTTGGTTGCGAAGTTGCCTTTGTCCGGTTTGCACCTTCAGATCCGCCATGGAACGCTCAACACTATACTCCCAATGCTTATGGTTTCCCCTTTTATATTCCACACTAGTTAAATCACAGTAGACTAAATTTCAAAATTGGGTCAATCAATTTTTCAGAGCTCGCCGGAGTTCGCCGGTGCGATCCAAGGGGCTCGGGTGGTTGTGGGGCCTCATCGAATGAAGAAAACTCGACGCGGGTGGGGGGTGGGGGTGGTGGAGGAACACAGGCGGTGGGGGCCGGTGGTCCGACCGGCGGCCCATGCGGTGTTTTGTATGGGAAGAATCACAAACGAGGAAGAAGAAGGATTAGGAGACGTAGGATCTTCATCCAACCGCCTGAAATGGTCGAGAGACAGCTGGGAGTTGCATTCTTAATGCACTCTGGTTCATCATGTGTGGGCACTGTGCAACCAACATTTTATTATCCAAAATCTGCTTGCTCTTCTTTACCATGTTCGATAGTGCTGGCCTGCACGCAATCGATAGGCTTTCAATTACTAGCGGCAATACAACACCGTATTTTCAAGCCAGTTCCACTTTCCCGATTTATATATTGTGGTTATGGTGTACCCCTGTTATGTACACTATGATCTTCCTAGTTGCTGTGTGCTCTTGTTATCATGGTTTGGCAATAAACTATCTATACAGTATATTATGAACCTATCATCTGCCAGCTATCCTTACTTCTGGAGCCTATTTTTTTGTGTACTTGTGCCAGATTATATAAATGCACGCACGATATTACAGCACACATGAGCTCTCTCATTAGAATCCAGTAATAGCACATAAGTGTTTACAGGGGTGCCCCTATATTAGAATATCATCTGCATTACAAAGATAATCTCACAACTATTTATGTTTTCATGGTTCTCAGATATTATACGCAATTACAGTGAATATCAGAATCCGCGCATCAGAAGAATATTGTGGAACACTGCAATGACTTACAAAATTGGCACCAAGGCATTGAGTGCCATTTTGGAAGCAATGAAACTAGTACGCTCCCCACCTGTTGATTCTTGTTCAGAATATCATTCTAATGACTATTCTAACCTCGAGGAGTCAAAGGCAGATGTCCTGTCCTGTTCACCCATCAAGGTGTCTGTTCTAATTTGGCAAGGTTTTATTGATTGCACGTATCTTGCATATGTTGTCTTGCATTTCTTCTACTTTGTTGCACCACCATCTGCTTAGTTTACTCATCATATAACTCGAGATGCTATGACCATCCATTATCAATACATATTCCATCTGTCGTCATACCATGTTTTTCCACTTAAAGGCTGTTCTTGTGCATCAGACATCAAAAAGGAAGAGGGTAATTGCTGAACCTGAAGGAGCACCAGCAAAGTCCTTGAAAAACGTGGTGGTGCCGGAGAAATCAGACAGCGCCCCACTTATATTGGCTGTACAACCAGTGACACAAAACATAGGACCGACTCCAGCAGACTGTACCCATACTTCACTGGCCACACCACTAGCCCCACCACATAGGACCTGCACTCCAGCAAAAGGTATACCGATTTCATTTGCCCTAGCACCAGCCGTACCACAGAAAAATCCCACTCCAGCAAAAAGTACAGCAAGTCCACCGGCCAAAGACCTATCCCAACTGCAGAGACGGCCAATTCCTGCAGATTGGAACCCCATTCCATTTATTCCCAGTTTAAAAGACAATGCTTTCAATGTTGTTAGGGACTACGTGCATACATTCCCATCATGGGAAGATTATAGTGAAGACAAATACCATTTTCACATCTTCCTGTCCAACTTACGTGTAAGTGCTATTATTCATGGTTATTATTTTCCTGTTTTCTGTTGATCGAACACATCAATGATTTACATTACATTGTTGTAACTAGGTGAGGGTCAATCTGGATAGTCATGACGAGCAAAGCTTGCTTGTGTTTTTCAAGGAAGCATTGCAGCAGAATCGGTGTTACCTGAGGAAATCACACTTTGATGGCAAGTCTATAAACGAATTTCCGGTGAAGTCTCATGTGCTAAATTTAGAAGATATTGAATGGGAAAACCTTGTTATGCACTGGTCTCGTTCCCAGGATGAGGTACTGTCTATGAAATCACATGACAATTTGAACTTCTACTTTTTCATACATAAATATGGTTTACAAATGGCATGATCTCAGATTCATAAGGTTGTATCCATCAATTTGGATTTTCAAATATTTGAAACCACTTTATGTTGAAATCCAATGTATGCATTCCTCGCTAACTGTCTCCAATTAATGTGTGTTTCATGCGGGGTTTTTTCAACTTCTCAAACATGTATAATGTGTTTCACACACGCAACATATAGTGTAATCCCGTTTCGACACTAATTGCATATAAACCATGCATTGTTTGTAATTGAAGAATCTATGGATCACCAATATTGATAAACTATATAACATTACACGTGTGCCCAAATTCAAATGAATATGCATGTTTGATACACCAATTTGCATTATGATATTATCGATGTCGTGATCTCTAGTTTAAATATTTGAATCCCCTTTAATCCGGATATTTGTCTCATATAGCTATCACTCATGCTTATATAGGACTATCTCTCTGGACCTATACGCGTTCATCGTCTCTCAGGCATCTCTCGTGCTACTTGTATGTCGACAGTGATCTTTTATCTTCGTAACACACTAACAGTACTCTCTCCATCGACCTTCATCACTCTATCTCTCTCTAAGTATATCTTGCTCCCTGCTATGTGTCTCTAGCTATGATTCTCCATGTGGAATCTCTTTCTCTCACACAAACACAAAACTTTGTCTCCCGGGGTCTTATTTCTCTCAACTATTCCCATGTGTGCCACTCGCACACCCCTCGTACAGAGATGTCTTTCGCTCCTTAGATATGAGAACCTACGACTCTTCCTCTTCAATATCTCTTTCTCACACACAAACACAAACTCTGTCTCCCAGGGTCTCATATTTCTCCATTGTTCTCTTGTATGTCGCTCAAACACACCCTCTCTCCCTAGAGATATCTTGTGTTCCCTCATATGTCTCTCTAGCTATCACTCTCGTTGTGAAATATCTTTCTCTCTCGCAGACACAAAACTCTGTCTATCTGGATCTCATTTCTCTCTGATATTTGTTTGTATGTGACTCACATGCACCCTCTCTCTATCTCTCTCACACCCACACACATAACCCAGCCTTCTGATCCACTCGACTCCTATCTCTAGCGCACACTAGCTAGGATCTTTATCTTTCTATTTATCTGTTTCTCCATCAACCTTCTTTCTCGCCCTCACTCTTGATTCCTATCACGCACACTACATATGTTTCTCTCTACATGCATGCAGTCAAGTGCCCTCTCACACACATATATAACTTCACCCTTTGAACCACCCGACGGTCATCTCTGACACCCAAACTAACGGATGTCTCTCTAGCTAGCATCTCCATCTCTGTATCTATCTGTAGTTTCTCCCTCAACATTTCTTTCTCGCGCGGAGTCTTGCTTCCTATCACCCACACTATATATGTCTATCCATACATATGCATTTATAGGTTGATCTCTTTTGCACAATCGTTGCGCCTCACCCCCTCTGCTCGCCATAGATGCATGCTCCAGCCCACGCCACTATCTCTTAAAGACAAAAACACATGCTCAATTGTCGGGCCTTCTTCCCTGCATTCTCACATGCATGCATATTGTCATACCGATCCGTCTCTCCCATGTCGTTGATCTTAGGACTTATGTATTCTTTCTTTTATCTCGATCATGCACGCGCGCACACACACACATCCCACATATACATGTATACCTCTCACACATGCACGTTCAAGGTCTCTATGTCTCCATACATAGTTAATTACCCTCAATCCTAACGCCACATCGGATCGTTCTCCTCTTTTGTGCACATAAATTCCGCCTGGATGGGCAAAACACACACTCACACTTAACAATCTCCTTCTAGCTACCCCCCCCGCTCCGCGCGCCTCTCACTCTTCCCCTATATCCCCGAAACCAATAAGACCATCCCTTTGTTTAATTCCCGCCTACATGCACCATCGATATATAGTAGTCTTCCGTGGTGTCTCTCGAACAAACACATTCTCTCGATGTCGACTCCTCTCATGCGCACGCACCTTCTCGTCCCTCCTACGGGCATTTTCTCTCTCGCACCCCATCGTTGGTGGCCTCTGCCATACACATCACCTCTCTATGATGAAGCCATGCACACTTAAATTACATCCTCCACAGAGGACCCCGGGACACACACACACAA
>NC_057795.1:473691299-473706323 GCF_018294505.1 Triticum aestivum | reverse complement strand
ACAAACACACACACACGCACCCCCACACACACTTAGACTCCATCTCTCTCTCTCACACACACAAACTAAGAATCCATCTCTCTCTCTCTCACACACACACACACACCACACACACACTAAGACTCCATCTCACACACACATGCTCTAGGCGGAGCATTTGTTCCTACCACCCTTCATCCAACCTTACCCGTATGATAAACAATCACCTTGATTTACTTGCATAACATGGACATATTCCACTTTACATTAGTAGTCAGCAAACTTATCATGTGTATACCCTTATAAAAAAACGAGTTGGCGATGATGGTGTGCCTACCATCTTGTAATACAGACCGTATGATCTATATCTGACGGATAGGAAGCAAACTTTGATAATTTTACAAAAGATACCTGCACCTCTCTCCACATCATTATCTCCCCAACCTCATTGCTCAGCAATTAAAAAAGGAACAAGTCTCTGGAACAATCTAGCATGCATGGTGGCCGCTGCCGCCTGCCGGCGCCGTCCATCCCCATGCCTTCGCTCATTCTGACCACCAGTCACCACCATGCTCCACTCCTCCTCGCCTTATCTCTCATCTTTCATTTTTTCGATGACATTCTCGAGATACCAGTTTTCCGATAAAATTCTCGAGATATCATTAGTTTTTACACATGGGATTACTCCTGCATGGGTCAATCACAACAGGTGTTTTGTAAAAAAATGCATATTGATGTTCCGTGCAATGCACGAGAATCTTGCTTGTAATTATATAATGCAAATCACGAGCAGGAAGTGACATTTTTTTGACGCAACCAAGTTAACATGGCCACGCAAATCACGAGCAGGAAGGAGAAGGGAAGCGGGCTGTGGAGTAACGTTTTTTACCACAATTTCTTAGGAAACTGAGTGGAATAATTGAGTAGTTTTGCAAACTACCATTACTACTACACCTGAAACGGTTCAAAACCTATACTCCCTTGCCAGCGCGCGCTTCCCGCGTGAAACGGTCAGCGTCGCCTGGAGTGTCAGTGCCGCATTAATGCCCAGCCAGAGCGGAGGCGACCTCTCACTGGCGCCAACTTTGAAGTGGCGCGACGGCCGAGAGAGTGCCGCTTCCCGGTGCACGCGACTGCTCCGCGTCAAGACTGGCCATAGGCCCTGTTTGGATCCATGAGTTAGAGTTAGTTTGAGCTAGTTGGGGCTCAAATAGCCCTAAAGTATCCAAGCATGAGGGCTTAAGTTGGAGCAAGTTGCACCGAACCCACCAAAAAAAACTATCCCACCCAAGAGGTGCTAACTGGAGATAGTTCTCATTGGGACCACTGAAAAATCACTTTTCTCTCTCCATGAAGTGCATTTATTGTCAATCTAACCCTGTCACCCAAACACCTCTTTGGCTACAGTTAGTTCAGGGTTAGTCATGAGTTAGTCTAACCTCTAGCTAAGTTAGAGTATCAAACAGGAGCAGTATAGGACATGCAAGTTGCTCAAAGCATACATGCAAATTCGTACCTGAAAGGATTTTTTTTCTTTTTGAAAATGAAACGTGAAAGGAATTTTTTTAGAATGCTCTTGGCATGTCGCTAACATGTGATAGTTAACCGACCTCAATAGACGGCAGAAACACCAGCCCGCCACACTTTGATAGAGACGAGGAGGGAGAAGCGATACAGGCTGCTGGATTACTAGAGATAGGTGTCGCATGGAAGCCAAGAAATATGGTGATAGCGTGGGTTAGCCATGTACTAGTATGATGTAACTACACTGGGCTACCGTGTTTCGTACTCTTCCAGTCCACTATGGAGACGATTGGTTAATTTTATATCGCTGAATAATATTAAATATTATGAGTGCAGACGCTCCACCACGAGGTTCCTTGCTCCTTCTCGGCCGTCCGGAATCTATGTTCTTCCACTCTATTTTTTTTACATGAGCTTTGTTCATCCTTTTTCCAACACGCGAGACATCTAGCATCAAGGAGCACATGTTATGCAATGCTTGTTCCATCTATATGAAGAACACATGGCACTGGAACTACGAGACGGACATGTACCCAGGAGTGGACGTACGAACCTGAGTAATGTAGCACAGTATGTGAAGTAGAAAGGCACAAATGGTATGAACATGCGTGGCATACAGGGTGTCTTTGGTTGCGTTCTCGTCTCAGCATAGTTGTTCCCTCTTCATGCATGCTCAACTCAACACCCCTCTTCATGCATGCTCTCTTCATGCATGCTTCTAGTGTATTTGTGCTAAACTAGTATGGACTCACGCACCTCCATACACTCTACCAAACACCCAAAAGTAGGTCGAGAAGGGAATTCTTGGGCGGCATTTGTCTCTTACTACGTACTACCACTAAATTTTGTACGTGCAATGCACGGTGATGTTATGGAGTACGTGTCTAAGTACTCTACTACTACTATATTAGTTGGAGGCACATATTAACTTTTATATTTGTTTACGTGTATGCCCCGAGACCTTCCAACTAGACTTGTCTTTCTCTCCAGGTCACACTTTGTATCGTTCATACAACTAAGTACTACTACGTGTGGTCTCCGACCCAGAAGTGGAAGAAGTGGAGATGCTCTACCATGCTGTTTTTTTACGCTGGGCTCTACCACACTGTTCATGTCCCACTCCTTTCGCTGACGTGTGGGACATCCAGCACGTGCCGTGTTCTGCACCCTTCGTCGTAAGAGTTGAAACGCTAGCATTCATCATAAATAAAAAATAATTATAAATCGGCAGTGATACTATTTTTTTGCGAACCAATCAGCAGTGATACTATACCATGCTGTTTCCTTGCTCCTCGATATCGAAAAGAATACTTCTGTTCGCCAACATGTGGGACATCGACTATCCTGGTCCACTTGCCATGCACACAGAACTCCAAGGGAGAGTCACCCAGGTCGTCGCGCCGCAGTAACAATGACTAATGAGCTGTCAAATCACAGGCCCACTTCCCACTTTGAAGTTGCTCAGACTAAGGAACCATCATGACTTCGATGAATTCCGCTTCTTGAAGAAACCACTGTACCAGCAGTACTGCTAGCTACAGTATTTACTCCAACAGAGGCCTCCTTCCATTCATAGGATAGGAAGATGAAAATCATAGGAAGTGAGATGACATGCATCTCAATTCCTATAGAGAAAGAGATGCCATTTGATGCATAGGATAGGAATTTTTCCACTTAGTCTAGGCTAATGTACTGGTAATTTGCTCTAAAAACTACAGTAGTAACTAGTAGTACTGGTACATGCTCGTACTCAGACACAGACAACACACTAACTACTAGTACTACTACTTCTCACATGTTGGCCAGACGCCGTCGTTCTCCTTCCCGGCTTTGTCGGTGACACCCCACCATGCTTGGATCTCCGCCGACCTCTCCGCAGCAGCGCGTGCATCCTTTTCTTTCTTGCGGCGGCGGGCCTCTCTTTTCTTGAGTGCTTTTTGACTTTTCCGCTCCCTTTGTGCGGCTTTGGCCGCCTCTTGCTCTACCGCCCATTTGGCCTTGGCATCTTCAAATTCCTCCCACATAGTTGTGAGGTCGCGAGCGGCGATGAACTCGGCACGGCGGGATGCCATCGCTTCCCTACCATTTTGTGTGTGTTCGTGGGCGGCGAGGAACTCGACGCGGCGGGATGCCATCATTGCCTTACCGATTAGTGTGCGACGCGGTGGCATGAACGGCGCTTGGTGAGAGCTCTGGGGTGGACTGGCCGGACAACCGTATAGTGAATTGGTTTGTCAAGAGCTCAAGGATAGAAGACGAAGCAAATTAGGATTCCCCTTCAAACCTGGTCATTTATTACCGAGTAAAATGCATTGGCAGTCATCGAACTTGTCTTGATAGCTCACTTTGATCATTGTATACGAGATATGGTGATTATACGGTCACTGGCTCAGCGTATAGCTCCGTATTTGTATGGTTGACCAGTCAAACAGTCCGCATGCGCCTAAAACGGTTACCGTCTCTCCAGAATGTCAATGCCGCATTCACTAGACTTAACTGCGGGTGCAATTGGTGTGTCACTGATATGCAGGCCAGACACCCGTTGGGCCCACATGTCAGTCACCCAAACACATCTGCAGTTAAGTCACTGAAGCAGCGTCCGCATTCACGCCCGACGAACCTACTCCGGCGCCAGTTGTCCATCCGTCTGCCGCGGCTCATTGCCATTCGCCCGCTATATTAACTTGAGCCCCAGCTCCCAGCCATAGCTAAAGACCCACACTTATTCTCCTCCGGTCCCTTCCTTCTGTCGACACCACTTCAACCATGGCATCGTGGCACTCTGAAGCTCTCTTGGACGTACTGTTGCAGGAGCAGACGAGGGACATCGGCGGCTCCGCTCCGGGCGCGCTCCAAAGCTCTCTTCGACATACTGTCGCAGGAGAAAACAAAGGAGATCGCCGGCACCCCCCGGGCCGCCCTCCGCCACCACGACCTCGAAGCCGGCGCGCGTGCGCGGGCGCAGCCGGCAGCGAGGAAGAGTAGTACACGGTAGGTCGCTGCCGCTCTAGTCCCGGGAAGGCCACCGCTCCTCCACTCAGTCGATGCCAAGCTTGGTGGGGTAAACATCGGGGGCCGATTAGCCGCTTGACGGTGATGTGGAGGCGGAAATCTTCATAACCTTGTGCTCCGGCCGGAGGAGGAGGTTATCGAGGCGGATGAGGAGGAGGCAAAGGCAATGGCCGGCTTTCTCGGGTTCACGGCCGGACTTGGTGGTCGGGCGCTGGCGATCGTTTAGATTAGGTTTACAGTAGGTTTAGTACGGTTTGTGCGAAATATGTAATGAATTTCGTCCAGTTTGTAGGAATAGTTTTCGAAATGTAATGAATTTCATCCGGTTAATTTGAAATTTGCTTTGTTTGCACGAATTTCGTCCGGTTAGTTCATATAGTTGTCGAAAGGTATGCGGGCAGCATCGGATGGCATCCATCAGTGTCCTCGGACAGATGCCGGTGTAAATTTGTGGGCCAGCACTGGAGATTCCCTAACTATCATGCTATAATCGCTAACAATCCTCCAATATTTGGCAGGGAACAGTTATCCCTCGATCAAAATCAGATCCGCGGTGTTTCGCACTCCTCCCGCGTACGAGTGTAAACTCTTGCTTACATAAAAATGGAGCAAGTGGACGGCACTGTAGCACGTCATATCACTCGAACTAGCCCGCCTAACGAGCGGGAAAGCACCGCCCTCGTCATTTTGTTCTGGATTTCTATCGACCGATCATGCGAAAATGTTACGCTTCGCAAGTTCTAAAGGAAAAGGCGGCACACTTACGACTCATACGCGTCACAACCCCAACAGTCCGGCTCGCACGCCACTCACCAAAGGGGACACACGTTTTCTTGCAATTTCACTAACATGTGGGACCGTAATTGAATAAACCGTCGATAGCCAAAATCTAATCGCTCGGCGGGCATCGGCAGAGAAGAGAGAAACGGGGGAGGGAGAAGAGATCGCCCACCCGCCGCGCACGGACTCCAAGAAATATATGGTGATAATGTGAGGTGGGCCATGCTGGAGTCCGGACCGCTTCCGGAGTCCACTCTCACAGCCCTAGCCCCTCAAGACGCCAGCTACCCGCTGCATGCATAGCAAGTAGTCCCCGCTTATGTGGAGGAGAGAGAGGCATTGACAAAGTCAAGGAGTAATAGTGGAGACAATAGCTTTCATCAAAAATAAACAATGAATACTCGTTGCTCGTCATCTATATCGGAAAGAATACTTTCATTCGCCGACATGTGGGACGTCGACCATCCTGGTCCACCTGCCATGCACAAAATTATCCTGGTCTACCCCGGTCGTATCGCAGGCCCAACCTTTCCCACCGTAAGTTGTTCGGACGAAGGAACCATCATGACTTCGTTGAATTCCGCTTCTTCAAGAAAACTTACTGTACCCGCAATACTACTACCACACGCGAAAACTGGACGGCACTGTACCATGTCACATCACTGAAACCCACTAGGGCAAACTAACCCGCCTAGGTCACTATTTTGGAACGACGGGAGTACGTCTCTACACTGCTATGATTTTGTGTTGCATGTTCTCTGTACTTTTGCTACGATTTTCCTATCCTATGAACCAAATGAGGCCTCAATGTATGTAGACTATTGTTTGATCGATCGTAAGCCTACAATTTTAGGAGCTGGGGCTATTGGTCGATCGACGAGGGATAAGTATAAGCGTACCACGAGCTCATCAGCCCCAACGTTTCTCTTTGGTGAGTGTTTTGCAAGTAGTATAGCTCGCACAGTAGCTAGCCTACTAACACCAAGAATCATCAAATAAGCTCTGATGATATGATAAACAGTTCAAACTTACATCTAAGCATGCCATATATTACATCAAAAGCTGGTGAGGATACATCTGTTTCCAAAACTCGGAGAGGGTTCGCATGATTCATCGCATGATTCACTATCAAACAAAAGTAGCAAGATCCGTCCACACAAGACAGTGCACTAGCCCTAAGATGGTTTGGTAACACGCATCGTTCTGGTAATTAAACACAGGGCAATGCAAACTACCCTGAAGGATTAGCGCGACCAACTATTTCTTGTCATCAATCTCTCGGGTAATGACCACAGCACGGACAGCGGCATGGGAATCGATTTCTGGGGCGATGTCCACAGGACTGACCGCGACATCGGAATCGATCTCTGGGGTGATGTCCACAGGATGGACAGCGGTATCAGAATCGATCTCCGGGGCGATGCCAACAATACGGGCCACGACATCGGAATCATCAAGGACAACCACCGGCACCTGCACAACACTAACATATTAGCAAGCACATTGCAAATAATCAAAAAGCAAGCACATTGCAAATAATCAAAAACCACAACTATGGTAATAAGCCATTATTTTTTACCTTGTGCAGCTCACCGGGGGATCTCATCCCTCCGGGGGGCATCTCCTCGTCCTCGATGGGGGCCATCACCTTGCCAGGGGAATACTGCTTCTCAACGACGACTATCTCCTCAAACTCGGTCTTGAGCCTCACATAGGTGGCAATCAGAGCTCCTGGGGTAGGCACGATGGGGCCCTTGCTGTTCTTCCAACTTTCTTTCAGGAGTTCGTCTGCCAACGTCCTCAACTCTTTGGCCAGTGCTTGTTTCTTGGAGTTCTTTGTCTCCATGGGTTGGCCCGCCAACATGGTCAACTCATTGGTCGGTGCTCGCTTCCTGGAGATCGCTGTCTCCAGTGGGTTATCCGCCGGTAACTCTTTGCCTAGTGCTCCAGGATCCATCAATGAACTGACAAACAAAAAGCAATCGAAAGGAAACCACAATCGCAATGAAAACGGGAAAAGAATAGGATGTGAGAATCGGTCGGTGCTTCGCAAAAAGAAGATTATTGGAATGAAAATATAGCAGCATAACTGATTCGCCCACCTTTCCTTCGTCGATAGAGAAGAAAAATGGCAGAAGTGAGTAGCCTGGAGTGAGGTTTTCTTCAAGAAAGGGAAGAAAGGGCTTGAACGAGCGTTCCAATGAAATGATGGTTGCTTCGTCTAGTCCAACTTGTAGGCCACCTTACACTGCTGGTAACGGTGTGGGTTTTGTGATATGACGGGTCATGACGGCCACACCGGGGTGACAGGTGAGTCTCGACTGTAGCACCTCGCTGTGATTTGGTGGATGGCACGCGGGCCAGGATGCTTTGAAATGTCATTAACTTGATTTTAGTCTCTTTAGTATTTGGATCCAAGCATGGATGAGGCTAACAAGTTTTAGTCCCACTACTTTTAGTCATGAGACTAAAACGTATCAAAGCACTCTCTCAGGCTGGTCATAGTGGGGAGTAACTTAGACTAGTGTCATGCATATGACACTAGTGTAAGTTACTACCTCCATAGTGCAAAGTAACATAGTAGTAGTATCATAGATTGCTTCATTTATTATCTCATAGACTCATTTTGCCTCGGAAAGTGCTATGTTACAGTAACATATTATGTTACCACAAGCACCTCTTTCCTCATTAAATACTTGCCACATAAGCAAAATTGTCTTGGGATGTGTTAAGTTACTACCTAAGTTACTCCCACTATGGCTAGCCTCAATATTGTGCACCGCGACCAAGGCGGAGAGGAAAACGAGAGAACTACGTAATTAATGCATGAGTTTAATTAGGTTAGTTTTGTAAAGTGCGAGATACATTCCTCCAATCGCAAAATCCCTTGGTTCATGAGATTTGAGATTTGAGCCCTATAAACTAGAGGGGAGGGGGTACTGCACACGGTGTAGTCTAGTCACTTGTTTTTTTTGAGCCGAAGTCTAGTCACTTGTTGAAATCTCAAGAAAGGCAAATACTCCTTTCTAGTTTACAGGTCTATACTACTCCCTCCGTCTAGGTGTGTAAGTCATCTTACGAAAACCAAATAGTCCCAAAACACTTAGGTGTGGTGCATTAACTTCTACCTTGTTTCTTGTTTCTTGACATACGTATCAACCAATAAGAGATGAGAGGTATGCATGCTTTTAATGACTTGCAATGGCTAGTTCATTGCATGGAATGCTATTAATTAGCAAATAAACATTGGTGACCCCAGGAGGAAACGGTGCTAAGCGCGTGGACCTATGCAGAATAAGTATCAACCAATGGATAATGGAGTTTAATTGTTAAACAATAGCAATTTTGCCTCATGCAAGAGCCTGGCTAGTTCTCCAAGGAACCGCACCACGCGAGCGTTCGCAACTGCCACGTTCTTCGCCTCTTCGAGAAGACGAACAATGATGTTACTCCTACTTCTACAGTATCGAGTCCACTGCTGCATGTCCGTCCACCTCGTGCAGGAGGGATAGCGTGTAGCGAAAGATTGTACTTACTGCTCCTGCCTTTGCATCCATGACAGGTGGGCCCAACGGGTGGTTGGCCCACCTGTCATGCAGCCAAAGGCAGGTGCAGTTAAGGCACCGGAGCTCAGTCCGCGAGGGAGAGGGCGTCGTAGTAATCAAATTTCTCAGGCTTGTACGAGTTGACGCGACACATCAAAGCACTGCATTCGATAAAACTCTTTTTACAAGTTTCAAATGGGCTACTTCGTATGTAGGAGTAGACATATTCTGCTTCGTATGTACTCCCTTCGTTCCAAAATATAAGTCTTTTTAGAGATTTCACTATGAAGTGGAGTACATACGAAACAAAATGAGTGAATCTACACTCTAAAATATGTCTATATACATCCGTATGTAGTTTGTAGTGGAATCCCTAAAAATACTTACATTTAGGAACGGAGGGAGTAGTCACTTGTTGCAATCTCTAAAAAGACTTATATTTGGAAACGGAGGGAGTACAACACATGCATGCATGTCGTGACTTTCCTTTTGATACTTGCATGTGTTAATTTGATGCACCTTGCCAAATTTTGACTATAAATTTAACTAACCAAATTTTCATGCATGTCAACAAAAATCACGGGGCTGTTTGGATTGTGACTATGTTTGTCTTATGTTGCCACATTATTTTTCCCACACTTGCCACACTTGCCTAACCTGAGTTGCTCAAATTGTTCGACACACTTTGGCTTGCCTAAGGGAATCTTGCCACAATTTTTGTGTCTATGACATGTGGGGTTCACTGCTAATAAAAAAAATTCTTGTCTTAGGTGTGGCTAATAAAAAAGACTTATATTTAGGAATGGAGGGAGTAGAAAATATAAATAATAATGCATGTTGGGGAAACCCACGTTTCTGCTAATTTTAGCCGTGGGCTTGTTCACAATTTTTACGAGGGGGTGGTTGTTTATTTAATGGAGGGACTTGTAGTACTACCAGACTTGAACGATACAAAGTGCGACCTGGCACACTGTAACACCACTTGGAACAAGCGGGTAGCTATCTCAAAAAACAAACAACAACTAAAAAAAACTGCGACCTGGCATGTAGTATAGTACACAATTTTAAACGATTGTTTTGATGGAGTGAAAAAGGAAAACTACCCCACTACTTATATATAGGCCGGAGCCTCCGCGCTTTCTTGCTAGGGCTGCTCTATTCACACACTCTCATCCTCTCCAGATCTAAACAACATAGGGGTAGTAACCATGTCTTTCTCCCTTCAAAAAACACTGGCTTTCTATCCTCACCGCTGGTTACAGATCCAGACGTATCCCCCTCCGCCGGTGAAGGGGAGGAGGGGCAGCATTTAGGCCATCGTCGATAGTGAGGGAGGAGACCCACTGCCGGCCGCACCGTTATCTCTGGCCGAGCGCCGGCGCGGGAGGTCCTCCAATCCCTTCGTCGTTGCCTGTGGGCGGATCCGGCCTCCCGCCGCCCACCTATCCACATCCCGGTGACCTTCAGGTATATCTTCGTTTGAAACCGCCTTAGCTCTACTTCCCCAGCTCGCTACATTGCTGCATGTGCATCATTTTCTACCTCTCAGCCCCTCTCGATCGGATGGTCCAACGTCACCTATTTTTTTTCTATTGTTAGAGCTAAAGCTACTTCATGGAGTCGAATCTTGTACTCCCTCCGTCCAAAAATACTTGTCATTGAAATAAAGTGGGGGTGGGGGAATTTAGTATGTACATCGGACTTGATACAAACAGGAAGGAAAGGGGATGAAAGTAGTATAGACTGGTCATCCAACCGGTCTCTTGGTCGAAAAGGGAAATATAGGGGTAACGCTGTACACAGTGGTAAGACCAGGACTAGATTTGCTATCCACACATAGGAGTAGGTGGCTAGAGTGAACAAAAATGGGACCAACCCAGATATGTTTCTTGGATGTTTGTTTCTCGGGGCAACAAACTATGAATCACCACTTTATGCCCCTGTTTACGTACATGGTGCTGTACTGCTGGTGCACCCACTGTCCCATGCCCTTATACCAAATATTTAGGCTCCGGTCGGAATAAAGGGGCAGAAAACATAGGTCTTGATGAAAATAGAGGAATAGGAAAGGAATGTAGGTATAAAACTATGGAACAGCGAACCGGAGGAAACTCTCAAGAGAATGTGTTCGGATGGACTACGAAATGTACAGATTTGTTTTTTTAGAGTAGCATGCTTGGCAGTATGAGATGCTATTTGTTTATTCAGCTGCACAGTGACTACTCTTGTCCTCACCTCACGTACCACACATAGGTTGATTTTTTATTCCGGCAAACACAGCACAACAACCTGTCTAACGCATTGCAGCGAGCGCCTGCCTCGGGCTTCCGCCCAAAAAATGAGCAGCACGTGGATGTTTCTAATCCGATGGAATCAGTACTACCAAACCAGCTTTCCTATGAAACACTATTCACCTTTCCCGTGTTTCGAATGGTTGGAAGGGAAAAAATACGGTAGGAATTGTGTTCCTACGAAAATCCTGCACCAAACCTGTGAACCGAACGCAGCCTTAGCGGTTCTTAATATAATGTCCCTGGTAAAAATGAAGCCATGCCACTGTGTTTGCTTGTAATTGTTTGAGACTCTGACAAGTTTAGCCAAATGTTTTTGCCTGTAATTGTTTGAGACTCTGACTGTTTCCTCTGTGCCTTTTTGTACAAACAGGGATATCCAATTCACCTGGTTGCTGTTGTGACCTTTTGGTGCCCTGCACAAAACTCTTCTTAAAAGAAGTGACTTTTGTGCTGTTTAACTGGAATGTCAGATGGAACAGTTGGTTCATTTTGGTGGAACTGCACAAAGGGAGATTTGTGTTCCAATCCTCATCATGCATATTGGCGCCATAACCTTCCTTTAGGTAAGAATGATATTTAATGCATGTGTTCATCTCTATTTTCTGACTGCCATGAGAAAATAATGTTGTTTTTTACTAGTACACTTGTACTCCCTCACTGACAAAACCAATTCTGAATTAGAAGGCCAATCATGTACTTGGTTTCACCATATGGTGAGGAGAAAGAGGAACATAGCATGAAGAGGAAGGAGAAGAAGAATAAAGAGTGCCAAGGCGATCTTGCTGAAGCCAGAGGGCTCAGTCGAGGCTATTCAAGGGCTCCGGCAACGACTACCTTACATGTGAGACAATCCTCCAGGGAGCCTTTCCACTTATGCTGTCTCACTTAATTAATTATGAGCACTTAAGTACCACTAATTTATTACTGCCTAATTTTCCTGTTGGAGTTAAACAAATCTTTAGTAGGACCCTATGCTGAATCATGTATGTGTGAATGTTTGTCTATGGAGGTGAATCATGTGGTGGAGCAGGGAGGGAATATTATTAGCGTCATGACATAATAGTGCTATTGTTTTGCATGTCAATTTATTTCCATTGGTTTAATGAGGCAATGTTTTGCGTATTGTCCATCATGAATTTGATGCTACTGTTTGAGTAATATGCTAATGTCTTCCTATCCTTTCTCACTAAGCTAATGAAGGTTTCACCTTATTCCTACTTGTGCAAACAGGGATCATGTTGTGCCAATCATACATTTTAGTGGAACTACACAAGACAATACAATGAACTGTATCCCAGCCAGTGCTTTAACTCTGCTGGAAGTTCTTGATAATCTTTCGATATAATCTCAGCACTGGTAAACAAGAGTGATTTCAACCATACATTTGAAGTGCACAAAAATATATACTATTGTGTGATTCCAGTGAGTGCTCTATCATGTCTTATGGGACCACATGAATAAGCTTTTTTCTCAGGTGGGTACAGGCCTAAGGCCTTCATCCATATTAGTTTGCTGTCATCTCTATTTGTATCGTGCTACTGTCATGAGAAACTCCTTTATCTTTGCACTTTTAAGTTTTGCAACCTATGATAAATGGCAATGCTTTGAGTGTTGAGTTGAGCTAATTGGCACTGATTAAATAAACTAATACCTCTCTTTAAGCAAGACTACTATGTTGCTAACTTTACCCATTAAGATAATGAGGGTGCTTCTATTTGTTAGTGTATGTTTCATCAACTAGTCCCACTATTACAGTAATCTCACTCTCTCAATATATGTGCCAACAGGGATGCTCGATTTCGGTGGAACTGCACAAAAACTTTGGGTGCTTCATTGCCTCGACAGCTTCCGTCCTTTCCTGTCAGTCGCTAATCTCCGCTTGCTTTCTTCCTTTGCTATCAGTCGCTTGGCTTATCTCGGCTTCCAGTCAAAGGAAATAGTAATTGATATGCTACCTCACACAGGTTGGTACTGGTCTTTATCCTGATTATTGTGCCTGTCATATGTATTGGTAATTTGGTATTGTGCTACTGTTTGTCGATTTCATAAAGGAGTAATTTGGAGCCTGAACTCGCAGGCAAATCATTACATCGGGTGATTTCAGTAGAACTGCACAAAATGATCAGACGGGCAGGTACTTATGCTGCTGCTATG
Organism: Triticum aestivum; assembly: GCF_018294505.1. Taxonomy (NCBI): domain Eukaryota; kingdom Viridiplantae; phylum Streptophyta; class Magnoliopsida; order Poales; family Poaceae; genus Triticum; species Triticum aestivum. The sequence goes on along the minus strand of NC_057795.1, from coordinate 473,693,035 downwards.
TACTCCAAAGTTCACTCAGACAAGCATCGATGTTGACAAGAAGTGCCTATATTCATTTGAGTATCAACCGGCGTCAACCAATTGTCAAACTCCAAGTATTAGGAGAGTGAACACCAAAAATATTGCTTGGTGCATAGCCCAGAAAAACGCAGTCCAGTCTTTGGTCCCAACTTGTGCCTTTTGGTTATCGGCACATATGGTAGAGAACTATATGGCATGGAGTCTAAAGATTCCAGACAAGTTGGTTGACGCGTATATTCATCTGGGACTTAACCAGTCTACACGCCAAGGATGCTCCATTTCAGTTGAACTGCACAAAAAATTTGGGTGGTTCATTTTCTCAACCACCTCCTTTCTCGTCTGCAATGTAGAATTTTGGCGAGATACATGACCAAGATGAGCCAGTAAACTAGTTGGATGAAAGTAGTCGCCAAGTTGCTCAAACCTCCGTCGGCACAAGGCCACTATTTGAGGATAAACCTACAAGCAAAGTTCAGATTGTCTGTGCTGCCTCTTATGTACTCGAAAGTTTACTCGTACAAGAACTAATTTTAGCAAGAAGTACCTCTGATTGAACACCATTTACCAGTCTGTACCCTAGGTAATTAAAGTTCGTCCATGGATCATATTGGCTGTGATCTCAATCATTAGGATGCATAAACATGCTGAACATGTGTATATCTGAATCTTTTTGTGAATTATGTATGAATATTGTCGTGTGATCTATCAATCATTTGGATGCATAGGTATGCTGAGCTTGTGTATATATGAATCTTTTGAGTTGTTGATAGTGAACGTTGGCTATGAATATGAACATGTCCTGTGAACCTGAGTTTGATATGAATTGCAACAGAACCAGTTATAACCCTTCTCCTCCTCTCAATCTGCGACCCCACTGCCGCGTTTTCCCATCTCCGAGTCGTTTGCGTCCGGGGCCTCACCGTCGTCCACCGCCTCGCTGTGTTCGGTGCGGCGTGGTCAACAAACGAGAGTCATCGGAAGAGGACTGTACGTGGAGAGCCTGACGGCTGGGACCCACGAGGTCCATGGTCGCACGCAAGGAAAGTTCCTCCTTATTAAGCTGAAAAAAATGTTTCCTCTACCTGATAGCTGGGTCCCACCAGCTGTATCTTCGCACAGAAGGAAGTGCCTCCTTGTTTTGCGAAAAAAATTATTCATCCCGTTGACAGCTGGGACCCGTCAGCCTGCTAAGCGGACATCGTTGGATGTTAATCCAACAGCTGTGCTCCTTCTTCAACCTCTGTTCTTGCTCCTGTCTCTCGTGGGCGGCATCGCGATTGTGTTGCCGCGCACCCGAACCAGTGAAGTTTCCCACTCCTCTCCATCTGCGACTCCACCGCCTCGTCTTCCCCATCTTCAGGTCGTTCCAGTCTGGGTGCGCTCGGCACGGTGTGGTCAACGTGGTCAACAACCAAGAGTCATCGGAAGATGACTGTACGTGAGAGGCTGACTGTGGGGACGCACCACGCCCATGGACGCATGCATGCAACGGAACACGGCGAGGTCAACATGGTCAAGGAACGACTTCCATCGGAAGTATACTGTACGTGGAGAGTCTCAGCTGGGTCCACGGCCGCAGCAAGTAAGTGCCTCCTTATTACATGGAAAATAATGATTCCTCCAATTGACAGCAGGGACCCACTGGACGGGCCACCGTATTTTGTGAAAAAAACGTTTGCCCCCTGACTGCTGGGACCCACCTGACGGGCCACCGT